>NW_019175379.1:3223702-3457465 GCF_002260705.1 Seriola dumerili
AGGTGGGTAAAGTCTCTGTGAAGCATCAACGAAAGATAATGAGAGAAAATAGTGAAAAATAAAAAAAAACAGGGAAGAAAAACACTGGTTGAAGTCTACATCCCCCCCTTTCTGGACCACTGCTCAATTTCATATGTGAATGACTGGGAGTGAATGACAACGACTGCTTCCTAATTGTCTGCCATATATCCTCCTTGTGACAGTTGCCAGTTTTGTGACTAGCTGGCGGTTTGACAGTGGCCTTTGGACTGCAGTCATGCAAACTGCCATTTTGCCTTGTGATGGACATGTGCAGTGGCTGCTGGTCCTGGCTGTCTGATTCATGATTCAGATCCTTGTTACTGTAAGAAGCATCTATGGCCTGGACCTGTCAAACCAGGCTCTGCACTGGCTGAGAGGACTTGTGCTTCCAGTCTGGCACACTAAAACTACTCGGGGAAAAAACAAAAAAAAAAAAAGTCACTGAAAGTTAAAAAATGCATATTAATAAATGGTAATCACAGTCGGGGCATTTTGCAAAGGATGTTATGCCCTGAACAGAGCAATAAGAAGAAGTGTAACAGTGCTCACAATAGTAATGAGAGCAAAAAGTAGAAAAGTTAAAGAAGTGCAAGGGTCAGTGCTACAGTAAAAAAAATATTCCTCTCACTGTAGAATTCTAATTATCTCACTAATTTATAAAATAAATCTCTTATTTGTCCAATTTTCTACCCAAATCTAAAGGGATATTAGGTGAAGAGAGAGTCAAGGCCATGCACTTGGAAGGTATATCAAAACAGCTGTGTAGCACAAGAAACAGCTGAGGTATCATATACTGTATGGCAAATTAGGTTTGGGAGCCTTGCACTTTTCAGTATTGGATCAGTGTTTCGCTTCAAACACAACTGTCACATAAAGTTTGTCATCATTTGAAATACCAAATAAGGCACCGCAGTGAGAGTCCGCACATCTGCTGTAAATTGTTGATAGGGTCCGGCTGTGAAACAGCAATGGCACAAATTATTCAAATGACAAACCGAATCTCGAGGAACAGGTGTCTGAAATCTGTCAACAGCCACATGCGAGATTGATGTGTTTTCCAGCATCTTGAAACAGCAGAGGAGAGAAGAGAAGGGGCTCGACCAATTTCTTTTTCTCGACAGTTAGTTACCATTCTCTCAGTTCACATTTTCCAGAAGATTGTCTGCTCTTGACTTCAGGTTTAATTTGGACGGAGATCCGCTCACGTGTATCCTGAGAAAACAGAGGAGGACGTTGTTGGAGAGGAGTGCTGTGCTGTCCCGCAGGTGACGCTTTGGATGTCTCTGAGAAGAATCAGACACAACTTGACTTGATGCGATACGAGCTGAAGTTTCCCGGGTTTGATCATGACCCGTTTCTACAGTTAGTCAGCTGATGTTCGTCCTGCTGTCTCTCAAAACCTGACATGCAATAACCTGTCAGTCAACAAGCAAATAATCTGGATTGCCTTCTTTTCTTTTTTTATCAGTCTGCTCCAAATATCTCAGCATGACTGAGCGAATGTGTGTGTTTGTGCTTCAGTGTGATTTGTATTTATTTATATGATGCGAGTGTGTGGACCCCTGGCAGAAGCTGCTGTGTCTCACTGCAGGGGCTGTCTCTCTCCTCTGCAGTGATGACATGTGCGAAATGCGAGATGCCATGCAGACTGATCTATACATGCTGTGCACATGGGGATGCAAATCAAATCCAATATCTAAACTTTTATTTGAAAAAATGTTGCGTGGTGGATTACAGACAACCAAAGCAGATGGGGAAAACTCTTGAGGAAGAAGATTTTCTTATAAAAACAAGCCTTTGTCTCATCAGTCTAATTCACAAGTAAAGACAGGACTATGGATCTTTTCCCCGTGGTTTCCTTTAGAATCAGGGCACTTGCATGTGGGTGATAAAGAGCTATCTACTCTACTCTATTCTCCTGATATCTAGGCCCAAGAACATGCAAACACATCTACTTCAGCTTAAATTATTCAGACATCTTGCATGGAGTCATCATTTCACCCATATTAACCTTTTTTCACCCTGTGTTACAGTGTGGTCAATGTCATGCTCTCTACTTAATGGAAAATTTTAAGCGATTTTTAAGACATATTCCACCAGAAATCTATTCTTTGATTGTGAAATACTTAATCACTGTAGACTTGAAGTTTTCACAGAGGAACAGAAGGTTATAGAAACTTCCGAAACATCCATAGGAAAGTTCTGAAATGCCCTCTGCAGCTCTGTTTATCTATCACTCTGCATCATCAGTATAAAGTCTGTTATTTAAAGGGGCTCTTTGTAAGTTTTCTGCATTGCCGAACATCATTTCTTGCTGGGGGCGGGTGGTGGTGACTGTCGCTTGACAAGAGATTCGGCTATTGTTCCATTTACAAGACAAGAGGTTATAATGCGCCCTCTGAGCAGCGCCACATCTCAAGGGCAGAACTGGAGGCTGCAGTGAGTCACCTTCGGGCTGGGGCTAGCTGTTTAGCATGCTAACTTCAGTAAAATAAAAGATGTGATAGAGACAAAAGTTAACTTTGTCATTGCTTTCTATGAGTGAAGGAACGAGGTTTGACGCTGAACTCGAAACGTTTATGCTAGTCTGGTAAGTGAACAGCTGTTAATGCTAACGCTGGCTATAGCAAAACTTTCAAATAGCTCCTTTAAGGGAACAGATGTAGTGTTGGCATTGACAATGTTTTCAACCCTCACATGACCAACTCAACAATGATTGAAGAGCTGTCTTAAATTATCCGATGATGCGAGTTCTTGCACGTGCAAAACAGTAATCTCTACAATCTAGCCCACATTAGCTTGGCATAAAAACAATACTGAAGGTGATTGTATTGCAGGGCCAGCAAACTTTACAGAATACAGAATGTCTTACTAAAATTTACCTTGGATGTACCTTCATCTTTTTGTGTGTGAGTGTGCACAAGGTTATACCTTTGATTTTTTTTTTCTCACACCACTGAACCAGATATTTTTCTCTTTTTTGCACTGACGATTCAATATAAGGAGAATTTAATTTCCATCCAAGCTTTGCAAGTGCTCCCACTGCCAATCACCTGTCATCATCTATGGAGAAATTTAACAGGACTTTGACTACTGTAATCTGGAAGTAGAGGCCCAAAATAACTCCCTCCACTTTGCAACCCTAGACTTCAATTCTCTACCTGCCTGTAACTGCTCTAACTGAACCTCATTTATTGTCAGTTACTTTGATCTATCCGTTCCATTTCTCGTATTTCTCAGTTCATCTGTAAACAGGGTGCTACTGTAAAAGACCCTGCAGGCTCAGCCAATTCACCCTGTTAAATGACATTGAATACAATACTGAGCATTGATATAAAGAGCGGAGAAATCGATTTGACTGCAGTTACTGGAGTTTGTTTGAGAGGTTTCTATGGATGTTTTGTTACTTTTTCCGCCATGAATAACTCAAGCAAAACAAGTATGAGATAAGGATAAAGACACACGTCAGAGTTAGCTGCTGGTTGTTTTGATTTCATCCTACAACACCAGCCTCCCTAATGCACACACGATTTAATGCTGAACATACAGTACATGCTGACTAATATTGTGTGTGCATGCACATGTTTGAGCTCCTGTTGCACACATATTAACATATTTACCACCCATATATCCCTGCATCATTATCATCAAGACTAATTTCCATTTATTTGCCAAAGAGAGCAAATAAAGTGACTGAGATTCAGATTGTGATTGCCAATTAATGATACCAACCCCCCCCCCTCCTAGTCATCCTCTGCCTCCCAGTGTTTTCCAAACTGGCGAGAGCAGATGTTGACCTTTGGTTGCTTTACACAGGGGGATGGGAAATGAGGTGTTATTAGGCCACTCCATCAGTTCACAGATTGTATGTGGTTATTAGGTGTAAATATTTCATGACTGTAATTCATATATGCACAGTCTGTTCGAATGGATCCCCAAAGTTGATTGATTCATGCACATTTGGATGCTTGGAGATAATCTGCGCTGTACGTCAGGTTTTTTACTCTGAATATCACTGTCAGGTAAATTTTAATCACCGCTGCTGCACAGTTGGTCATTTCAAGAACACTGCCCTCTGAGCTTCCTTTATTCTTACATGAATACATACTTTAATTAAAAATGATCAGATACAGTACAGAACAGAGCGGAGTACAGCCCCAGTCAATATCTCTAAAATGTTAAGTAATTACAAATCCTGTCCGTTTAATAACATTTTGTTTTTAGCCAAAGTCCGAGAAGAATGAAGCCAATTAATTTGAAAAACAGAAAATGTTGAACTAATTAAACTATAATGAAAGTTCCATATTGAAGAGCCAACTGCAGCAAAAGGTCAGTTCACCCATCATTAGTGCGATTCCATTCTTTTATTTTTTCAATATTTCATACGTCCGCCTTTATTTTTGATGACAGGTTCGATCCTCCTGAGCGTGGATGATACCAGTCTAACACAAAGAGATGTTCTGCTTTTATTCACACCTGATTCTTTTCAGCTGCTCTTTGCTGGAGGGGGTTTTGTTGCTCTGCCTTCTGCTTTAAAATACTTCAAAAGGTTTTTCTATTGGATTCAAGTCAGGGGACAGACTAGGCCAGGTCATTGTTTTCACTTTCTTCTTCTTTACAAACTCCTTTTTGATTTCTGCCGTGTGTTTGGGATCAATGTCATGTTGGAAAATTCCTCTCTAGCAAAGCCTCTTCAGACTGGGAGTTATCTTGTTGTTCAGTATTTGGGTAAACAAACTTGCATTCACAGTGCAATCTATAAAATCATATATATACAGTACATACACACTGTATACACACACACACACACACACACACACACACACACACAAACACACACACATCAGCACACTCTCTCCTCTATGTTTAATGGTCGGCACTGTGCAGTTACTGTGGTCGTCCTGGCCAGGTCCACACCAAACATGCTGGACCCCATCAAATTTATTTTGCTTTAAACTGAAGAATGTGCTGCCAATAATCACCAGGCTTCTTTTCCTTCTTCTTTGGCAAAATTTAATCTCACAGTTTTGTGAACAATGGTCTTCCTCTTGGACAGCGTCCATAGTTTGACTTCATGAAATGTCCTCTGCAATGTCTGACGAGCTACCGAAACTTGTGCAGGGTCAGACTTACCTGTCGGTCTGTTTTTCAATGCGAGGTTGTCTAAATGAAGAATTGTGCATGGTGTCGTTTTTAAAAGACGGCCATTGCACTTCCTGTTATTGGTAGTACGGCTCTTCCTGACCCTCGGCTTATGTTCAGTAGCCTGCCAGTATCATAATCTGGTTTCTTCTGTGTTCAGGCAGGTTTACCAAGCCATGTTGCATTAGACACAATCTAGGCAACCCATCCACATCCACTGAGCTACTATTTATAATGCATTTCTTTTTCTATGTGCTCATAAAACATCACAAAAGCATCTATAAAATTCCTACACACATTGGCCTCCTATCAATATTTCACCGACTGCTATTACAACACTCACTGATCTTCCCCATAGCGCTATTGACAAGTTCTTTTCACATCTCTACGTGTCATCTTTACTCTATAGTTTCCAGTGATTTCTCCCACATCTGCGTGTTAACCAGCTTTTTCTTTGGCATGTTGTGGCTGTTGGGGTGCGTTGTCTGATCTTCCACGCCAGTGTCGGGCATCCAGCATGACACCGCCGTGCCATGATTCAAGGCGAACCTTGCAGCCTCAGTCCTGATTAGTTGACCGCAGCGTTTTTGTTGGATCAGCCTGAAATTGACTGTTGTGCTTCCAGAATGCTTTGAGTGATGAAAGAAAAAATGTTTCCTTGTTGATTTTGCTTCCACCTCTCTTACTTGACATAATCATGGCTGATGAAGCTTGTTAAATGTACTGCTAAACCCCAGGAGAGAGATGCCAGTGTATATATGTGTGTGTGTGTGAGTGAGTGTGTGTGTGTGTGTGTGTGTGTGTGTGTGTGCGGGCGCGCACATGTTGTTACAATGCTTTAGAGCATGCTCACAGCCGGCCAGACTCAGCTGGGGCCTTGTCACGAAAAAAGTCCCGAACCGCCCCTGTATCCGAGTTGCTCCCTCTGCCATCCTCACCTTCTCCACAGGGACCACACTACTGTACCGATCTGCGAACAAAAAAAAAACAAGCGCGCCCTCCCCCTCCCTCCCTCCAGAGGTGCAGCAGCGTCTCTCTGGATTTTCTGACCCAACAGGATTTGAGGGGAGAGCCGGTGGTAGAGTTGAGCTCCCTTGGGATTACCCCAGCTTGGGTTTTTGGCTCGGCTTGAGACAGAACCCTGGAGAGCTTTTTGGGTTGTGTGTGTGTGTTTGTGAGTGTGTGTGTGAGTGTATTGTGCATGTACTGGGGAGGGTAAGTATGGTTCTGTACATCTGCCACTTCCTCCCAAGGGAAGCAGCCAGGAAGGTTAGCCTAGTTTTCACCTCCATCAGGACACTACAGGAGTCGCGGGGGGGGGGTTTATTCTCACCAACTGGGACAGGAGAATATGTACAGTCCCATTGGGGTCCCATATGTAGGATTTGCCCCCTTCCCCCTTATTAATTACAGCCCCACATACCTACAGTTTTTTAGTGCGCTTGTTGGTCCCCCTTAAATTTAAAGCAGCTATCCATTTTAAACTCGCTATGTGTAGGATGAGAAAAAGTCTGACCTTGGTGACACCTAGTGGTAGTATCAGAAATGACACGGTCACAAACCCAACCCAGGCTGAATAAGGAATGTCTCATTTCTACAAAACTTCTCAAGAAAAACAATAAAATTGTACCAATACACCATAATAATAACCACCGTAATAATCAAATAATAATAAAACTCAATCTATACAACAGGTTCAAAGTGTATTACAGAATGATGTCTGCCCCCTGGTGGTGGGGGTCATATAAATATTGTGTGGACTAATTCTGAGAGTGTATAAAATGCTATCTGGAGTGATTCATTTCATCATCAGCATGGGAAACAATTAATTATCCAATAAGTCTGTATCTGTGGGAGAACTGGGGGTTCCAGTTTGTCTTTTAAAAAGTTATAATTCATAAGACTGAGATTATACCAAACCCAAATTTTCATAGAATTTATGTTTGACATTTTTTCTGCAATTGACATCCAATGTATTTGTAATTGCTGCTATACTGCAGACGGGAATGTACATGTTGCTTTACTATTACAATATGGCTTCATTGGACGCAGCAGTTTCTTTTGCATTTTTGACAGAGTGAGGTATGTTTACTGCCCCCAGTGGAGGACATAGTGTCATTTCAGCTAGAACTCTGTGATTTGTGTTAATAAAATGCACTTGTGTTTACCACAAATAACTGCAAGTGACACCAAATCAACAAGAACTACGAAGGACTACAACTAAATAAAACCAAATAATACATTCAACCTCACTGATCGACATTTAGACTTCTTATGTCATTTTGCACATACTCTGATAGAGTGTGATTTTCAATATTTTAAGGTATAAAAGAACAATTCTGCTCATCTCTATCTTTGTAATATTTAATTTGTGGTATTGGTTACAGTTGGTTACAGTATAGTACAAGCTATTTAAAGACATTACTTTGGGTTTTGGGAATCTGTGATGGGTGTTTTTCACAATTTCACACCTTTTTAACAGTCGACTGATCAGTTAATGCAAAAAAAAATCTACAATGATAAAAAAAAAAAAAATGTTGGTTGCAGCACTAGTAAAAACCTGCCAGTACAGGACCACTGTGAGCAAACATGTTTATGTGCTATAAACGACAAATGGATTTTGGCATGTTTGGGTAAACCAGACGATATGCAACATACTGAGCGCACAGATGGGCAGTGGAGAAGTGAACTGCACTGCAGAAGTGGTCTGGGAGGTTTCTATGACTTTTTCTTTTTTTTGGTGACAGTGAGTCACCATCTATTGTAACCGACATGAATTCAAATTACATCTGCTGTTCTCTATGAAGGGCAAAACTCCCAACTATTAATAACCATTAATTGTGTGAAACTAAAGATAATTTTAATGCCGTTTTCTTTTAGGACAGAGCACATGCAGGACACTGGTCTGTATCAGTCTCCAAGAGGAACCTGATGCAAGTGGCTTTGATTGATATAAGAAAAAGAAAAAAAAATGTAATAATTGTAAAGAGAGTTGGTGTGATTGCTGCAAATGTCCTGAAAACAACAAAAATTCTACAATTGTACTGTGTCAGTATTCACTGTAATTACTCCCTGAGAGCAATACATGTTTTTTTTCTGACAAAGGCGAAAAATTAATGTTTTTCTTCCAGTAATTATTTGTAAACTCCTTCTCTTCTCCTTTCCATTGTAGAAGATTGACAGGGAAAATAAAGCGCCTCTTATTGTGATGCCCCGAAACATTTCCAAGCAAAGCCTGAATCTTTTGCAATTAGAACGAATGTCAGGAGGAAGAGGGAAAAAAAGCAGTTAATTGAAAACATAAAAAGATTCCTCAATTATTTCTGGAAGGAAACACATGAAACAGGTTGTGGAGGGAAATCATTTTAATAATTTGCATCATTAAGCAAGAGGAAAGGCGTGCTGTGTTGCATTCACTGTCAGAGTTCCAATGGAAATTTGTGCCCTCCTCAGCAGGGAGTCACATGAAACACCACCGGTGTTGTTCTCACCCAGGTCCTACGTTGTGCTTTGTATTACATACAATATACAGTAAATCATCAAAAGATGTGCGGCACAATATTACCTCAGTACTGCAATTTTCTCACGAAGATAAATGTGTCTGCAGCTTGAAATTACCGCGGCCATCAGAGGAGAAAGCTTTTCATGAGATGCTGCACCGATGCACAATGCAAACCGTCTCCATCACCCACTATGTTTTTGTAAAGAGCACCCCAGCTAGCCAGCCAGACAGACAGCCAACCATCCGTCCAGCCAGTCAGCCAGAGAAAAACATCACTCCCAACTGTTAAGAATGCAATCCATAAAAAGCAATCTTCTTACATCTTCCATTGCTTGTATGAGTGAACAAAGCGGCCACCTGTGGAAGAAGACGAAATGACTGCAGGCTCACAATCAGCCTGATGGAGACATCAGATTTCATGGTGGGAATACATGCCACTGTCAGCTGCTACATAGTGTGCACACTCACTGTGGAGGCACAAGAAAAGTCCTGAGATGAGTTGCAATCAGCTGGAATTCATCAGAAACCTATAGATTTTCAGTGCAAAACGTGCGAGTCGGTGGCTTTGGTTGAGCATGTCTGCAGCCAATTGTTTTTTTTAGGCTGAGAGGAGAAGGACGCAGGTGACCGACTCGGGTATGGCTGGGTACACCTAATGTTGTACAGATTTATCTTACATTTCCGAGATACTGTGTCACAGGTGACCTTTCATGGAAAGAAATAATCAGGTTGTTTTTTACTTTTGGATTCGGCTGACATTTCCTACTATCAGTTAGATAGCTTTTGACATAAAAGCAAAAGGAACATCTGCAGGGACCTTTTTCACTGTTATAGAGGAGAAAAAAAAAAGAAAAAAGAATAATAATATGCGAAGGAAACCGTGAGGCTTTTTAATGTACAAATACAAGGAGAGCTGTGACCTGTCCTCGGCAGACTTTTGCAATTCAATGCAGAGACATCATAATAACAATGTTTTTCTAACACAAGCAAAGGGAGAAACTGAAACAGTGTCTGGTATGCAGTCGCTTGTCTTATGTGTTAACACAAACTTCAAGTGGAAAATGTGGAAAAATAACAAACATGTATTTGTTTTAGATGTTTACAGACCTAGTTAAACACCTTCTTTTGGAGCAGCGTCTCCTTGTGTTCTGTGAAACTCAATAAGTGGGAAAAGGCGCTTTCATATTGAAGAAAATATTACTAGAAATAAAACAGTGCGGCAGAAGGTAATGGTGGTGGTGCGGTCAGGGTCGTTTTTACCTTCATTTCTGCATGAAAGTACCCAAATGTTTTCACCATGTAACAAGCCACACAAAACCATCACGACCCTCTTCACAGGAGACATTGACCCCGTTCAGAGGGGGCACTGACATGCGTCTCAGGTGACCACTTGTGATCGGATCACACTTCCCCCGTTCAATACGCTATGGTGTTTTTGGCCAGTGTGAGAGACGTCCATTGGTAATGTACTTGTGTGTGAGAGAGACGGAGAGAGAGAGCGAGCAGGGGGGCAAAGAGGGGCTGAGTGAATCATTGCGCCGCACGCTGATCTTCAATGAAATAAGGTTTTAGTCATTCAAAATAGTTTTAAAAATAATTTTCGGTTCATTATGAAGCCATGGAGGGACTAATTAGACTGTAGCCGAGGACGTTAGTTGAGTAGGCGGTGTGGCCCCCATTTGCATTCCTACTGTGAAAAGAACGTGGCCCAGAAAACTGCCAAGTGTGGTCAGATCTCAAATCCTCAATGCATCTTGGGTGCGTTCACACCTTGGAGCTGTCCAGGTAGTCACATGACGAATATCTGGACAGTCCTCAACCCTTTGATAAAATCTGTGAAGATCTAAACATTAACCAAAACCTAAGTCTTACCTAGACCCAAGTTTAGTCCTTGCAGAACTGAGGACTGGCCAAAATGTCCTTGTTTTCAAAGTCTCAAACAATCAGTCCTGACAAAATACAGAAGTACAACACCACACACACACACAGACACACACACACACACACACACACACACGCACAAAGTTATTCTCTACTTAGATTTTGGCTTCGTTTGAAGTTAAAAAATCATCATGGAAACTATAGATTCAAGAGGAAAAACAACCTCTGTGAACTGTGAGATAAATTTCAAAGAGACTTCTTGAAAAGGAAGTTGTCTGAGAAACATAGCTCTTCTTCTGGGATTCAAAAAGAATCACAGAACAGATAAAAATCAACAGAACCCAGAAACAGACTCTTACAACAATATTTATTTAAACAAAGCTTGCTCTTCCTAAAAAAAAGGAAAAAAAAGAAAAAGTTTTCAATATGAAATTATGTCATATCTGTTTTTCCTGATATATTCATATCAGACTGTCATCCTGTTTCATTTATGGATCTGTGATATTGATGGTTTCATGATATTCCATCAGGGATCACGAGACATGCTGCATGCTAGTTGATGTGGTCTGGTCTTTGTCAAAGTCCAGGTCCATGTCTTAATCTGTATCAGTCCCTTGGGGTAATGCCATGTTCAAGTCATGTCAGAGTAACTATAATTCACGTTATCCGAGTTCACATCAGCATTTAAGTTGTAATTATACTGGGAAAAACTGACTTTTTCTAAAAGCTCTGCTTCCCCACGCTTTAGGTCAGCTGAATTAAAAAACTGCAACGTCACATTTAACCATCCTAAAAAAAGATCACAGTCAGTGGGTCTCATTGTTTATCCTCACAATGCTGTTGGATAGAATACGTGTTTATAGGTCCAGTCATCTCACCGTGAACTCACACTACCTGCGAACTTTCCTCCGAGCTCATCCCGTTGACTGGATTTGTCAAGATTCAAGTAAGTAAATTACCTGAAATATTTCTATTTGTGTTCATTACAATGTCTAGAACATGTAGATGTCTAGTTATTGCGGAAAACATTCATTAAATTTGATTTTGAGCCTGTTGTGTCTATGTTGCAATTTTACAACACTGGGTATTTGTGCTAGTCACAATGGCCAGTGCACCTGACACATTACATTGGAGACATTGTACTTCTCACTTGTTCACATATGGAAAAGAAAATACCATTAGAAATATACCCCAGCACATGGTGTTATCAGCACACAGCACAGTCAGGTTGTGGGCTGGAGAAGGAGGATGGCAGGTTGACCACAGTTTGTGCTGACATGTCTATGAATAAACGTGGAAAAATTTAGTTTTTTTGGAGAGTTTTGGAGCCACAACCAAAGATATCGCCACATCTCTTTCACCCTGGTCCCCTTTCACATGGAAATATCACAGTTTATACCTGCCTTTAGGGTGGGACATCATGCAAATCTCCGCCCAAACTTCCAACTGATTAGAGGTCTAATCAGCCAGGGTAAGTGACAACACCTGTGTGGGTGTGCAGGATCCTTAATTGATGTGGTGTTGCATTGTCGAAGGGCAGAATCTTTACGCCAACCAGAGTGAGTTGAGTCATAAAAAAAAAGAGGAAAAAAAGGAGAATATGCCCCATTTCTACCATCATCCCATTCTGTTCACAGCAACGTGTTGCTCCTCCAAGTGCAGTCCCATCATGACCTAACGGGTGTTCAGACTGAAAGCAAAACAGCTAAAAACACAAACGGATGTGTTGGTGGGGGTGCATTGCTTCAGGTAGCAGCGAGAGGATGAAATACATTTGAGTAGATATTTCCATAAATTTGAAGGCTGTGCAGCATTTCGGTGTTCAAATCGCTGCACAGCTTAATAATATTTTGAGGCAGGAATTGCAAAGGATCAATCATTTTCTCCGTCGGTATTATGAAGCAAAACTGTTCCAGTTTAGGGCTACGACTAATGGGTATTTTCATCATTGATTAACCTGCTGATTATTTTCCTGGTTAATCGATTATTCTCTGGACTATGAAACGTCAGAAAATTGTTTCCAAAGTTCCTAAAACAAAAGATGACGTCTTAATCGATTCTTCTGGTTAATCAAACAATTTTTTCATTTTAATTCAAGTAGGTGTACATGTTTAATTGTAGGAAGACAAAGCAAAAGTTGGACTTTTTTGCTGTTTTTTTTTTTGTTCTGCCATTCAACACCAATGTCTGCCCGAGCTCAGCCTCACACCTCTTGCATTGAGAGGCTTCTCTATTCGCCGCCGAACTCTTCTGTTCATGCTGCTGCAGCGGCCTAATCTGCCCATGAAGATCAATAAACCTTCACTCGATTTCCAAAGCAGCTTTTCCACTGTCTTTGCGCAACAAAAAAAAAAAAAGCCTATTGCAGCACAATAAATCCACGTGTAAACAAAAATTGGTGATTTTCCATCTGTGGCTCATACTCTTGAATATATTTGTGGTTGAATACTGCTCAAATTGGGTTAAAAAATGTCATGTCTGGCCTATAAATTCAGTTTAATTCAAATAGCGTATAAAGTGATAACATGAAAGACTTGTTAGCAGATCTCTGGAGTGACATTGCCTGTTCTGAAGCAGTTTGAGCATCTAACAAAGTAATTTAGAAGAGATACAGTGTTTGCCTCAGGTGCTGCAGAGTTTTGGAGTGATGCTCCTGCCAATGAAAGCTCTCTTCAGACGAAGCTACAGACTCCGGATGAATCCAGGTTGGTGGGATGCATGCACGCCCCAAAGACATGCGTGGGGGGGGAGGTTAAGCCATTCAAGTCTAACTACACGTGGCCCCCACAGTGAAAATACAGACGGCTCATTAAATCAGTTATGGTTCCTTTGATCGCTCTCATGTTACTTGGATAACTGGCAATTCTAGGGCTAATACATGCAAACGAGCGCTGACCCCCCTGGGGATGCGTGCATTTATCAGATCTAAAATCCGTGTGGGGTGCATGTGGGGGTGCCCTGGCCGCTTTTGTGACTCGAGGCCCTGTAATTGGAACCAGTGGCTTTGGCTCAGGAGGTAGAGCGGGTCGTTCACTGTGCATGTTTAAGTGTTCTTGGGCGAGATGCTGAACCCCATGTGTCTTTGGAGTGTGAGTGATAGAAAAAGCAATGTATGGGTAAATATAGCTTGTAAGGTAAAGCGCTCAAAGTTGTCAGTAAGACTAGAAATGCACTTTGCAAGCGCAGTCCATTTAGCATTTAATGTGAGATGATGATGTACCTGGATAGGAGTGGGAAGGCCCGAGTTATGAATGGCCTTTTTGGTAATGATTGGTTCTGTCAGCTTTCCGGCGCTACCTTGTTATGAACATCCAGGAAGGAGCTGAGTAACACTGATTGGCTCAGACTTTTCAGCCTGTTATCTCTCTCCCTCTGCAAGAATCATGGGAAAATATGCTTTGAGTGCATTTGTAAAGAGATGGGAAATTGGAAAGGATGATGTTTATTGTGCAATAATTGGAAGAAAGGGCTGCGAAATGCTACCGTAAAAGGAGAAGAAGAAGATGCTTTGCCTCCACGTCTTTCCGTGCAGCTGTAATGTGTAAACTGGGCACAGTCATATTTTGGTCTTAATCATCAATTTAAAAAGTAGAATAAAAATACATAATTATATTACTTTGCTCTCTAAATGTGAAATTACTCTTGGATGCAGTTCCTCTGTTGGCCACTCGCTCACTCCATAATAAGCAAAACTGTGTCAATATAAACTCCAGAGATAATCCAGGGATGTGAGTTTCACTTTTTCAAATGTGTGTCTTAGTGTTGATTTTAAAAAGTTATTTTACTTTTACAGAGATATTAAAGCAGCATGTCTTCTTTTTTTTGTCACATCTGACCAACAGTAGAAGCTGTGAACACAAAACTCACATATTATCTTAAATCATGAAGGTGATGTAGTGAATGTAATGGCAAATGCCTTTTTTTTTACATGAAAGTTACAGCAGCTGTCAATTTCCAAAAAAGTTCATGCCATTCACATCAACCTCCAGGCCATACTTACAACTCAAGAACTTAAAATTTTTCTGAAAGCTCCAATACAGCCCCATTTTCCAGTGATCAAAAAACCAGCTGAGCTGATGTATTGGGGAACATGCTAATTTTTGGCCCCTTTTCAGTGCTGTGATGTCTTTCAGAGCGCAGACACTGTAAGCAGACCTGTCACCTGCCCAGCACTATGCTGTTAAACCAGGAACACAGCGGCTACACTGTGCCCGGGGAATGAAAGAGCGAGCACAGCCCCGAAATAAATTGTAAAAACACACAAACACAGACCGAAGTGTCTCACACAGAGGCTCTGACATTTACAGGGACACCGACCCGAGGATGAGACGCGAGAGATCGGTTTTACCAGTCTGCATGGCAAGAGTCAATTACCTTTTTAGGGGGTTAACCGCCTTTTAAAAACCTGCTTATACTCACTAATTTTGGTGTTTAGGGTATATGTCAGAGATGACGCTTAATAATACAAAGTACAGGAAAAAGTAGCCAAATAGTGGATGTCTGAAATCTGCCAAAATCAAGTGTTAATGTGTTTATAGGGTCATATCGTCAGCGTTAAGTAAGTGTAATACGTACATTAGCAGGATTCATGCAACCATTTTAAGTTGTAATAATCATGGGAAACCCTCCATCCAGGGCTACCGTCCGTCCCACAAGATGTGAACACAGCATTAGCAGTGTGTGTTTTGAAGTCCAAATATTGGATTTGCGCCGTGTTTGCGTGGAAGGCTTTGTTACCTCGGCTTGAATGAATCTGAATGTGTCAGCCCCATGCAGTACTTTTATGCACACTGTTCTCTTTAAAAGCATTAGCCACAAATAATCAGTGCTTTACTATAATTTAGTTCAGTTTGGGAATCCCCAGGTTCCCCACGGTAAAAGTCTCCTGCTAAACAGTCGGCTGGTAAATTATGAATCACAACTAATAGTAAGGGGAGAAAATAATGTCAGCACAGAGCTGCTGACAGCGGTTCTATAATGTTTGTCATTATAATTCCAATACATGGGAGGAAATTGTCAAACAAATGTCAAATCACTTACCTTCGTACCTCCAGGAGCTCACAAGCCAGCACAGATGTTGTCCCTTTTTTTTTTTTAAAGACCCTGTAATTTTTTTTGTTTGATTTAAAACAAATTAAGAAAGGAGAAAAAAAAAACCTAATTGAAGTTTGTTTGCCTTGCCGCTTTCAACTTAAGCTCAGGCGTTGCGGACCTTGAAGCTGTGATCAAAATGCCAGAGGCAGTATTGTTGGGGAGACAAAAGGAGTCAGGGAGGAAAGAGGAGAGCGGCAGCCACAGTGGTATGAGGGATCTGGCCGACCCGTGTGTTCATTAAAAAAAAGCAATGAAGAAAAAAAAAACATCTCTTAGAGTAAGACAATAAAGTAAGAAAGACGTGGAATTAAACGACACAACAGTGTGAGTGTGTGTTTTGTTTCTTTTCTAACAGACAGCTGGATTTCAGCTTGATTTCCAGGGAGAGCACGTGAAGTATGAAAAGATTCTCTTGGCTGCTGCTACTTAGCTCACAGGCTAATAATGAAAACGGCAAAAATTTTCACCATGGGGAGAGCATGGTGATGATGAGGATCTGAGGACAGACAAGGAGAAGGATGTTGGCTTAACATTAAAATAACACTAATTTGAGGATTGTATTCAAAATATGTAATGTTTTACCTCTTTTGTTTGATTTAGGTGAGGATAATGCCTTTCCAGCTTGGGTCCAACTTTCAACGACCAATGAAATGTCTGAAAGACCAGGGGGACATTTTTACTTATTGTCAAGAAATCCCATGAAAAGATCTAAACCAGTAATGTGCCCCCTTTCTTAACTGTTGCAGCCCTAAGCCTGTTGGCTCCTACTGAATACATATTTTAATTTTTTTTTTTAAAGGCTCATTAATTTTCTAAGACACTTGGCACTATAGTTTTTAGCAGATGTTACTCTAACAGGAGGAAATAGTGCATTCGTCTTTGACTACTTTCAGCGGTGGATTAATCCACATTTGATGCTCTCATGAGTATTTCTTGCAGCAGGATGGTGCAAGTGGTACTGAGTCAAAATTACCTCAAATGAACACGTCACCCAGTTCAAGAGTGAGGCTCACTGACATGTGACCACAGTGGAGCTCTATGGCTCAGAGGAATAAGACAGATCAGGCTTTGCATTGATGGTCAAAAGTTTATTCATCCGCCATTAACTTTCATGCAATTTCTCTGGCTTCAGCGCAATCCACAAATTGCTGCTTTTACATTTCGTTGCATGTGAAAGGGTTCAACAAACAAGCTACAATGGGCTTCACGCAAGAACATTTTTGTCCTAAAGCTCAATTGAACTTGTCATTGATGTGTCATCAGTGCAGCTATGTACTGTAACAGCAATAAAGAGGGGATGATTTAGGCTACATGAAGTTAGATGGTAAAAAGAAAAAGGTCACAGTAAGTACATGACTAATATGCAGGGCCGTCAAGGGGAAAACAGTCACTGTGATGTGATATCAGACTTAAGACTATTACGACTGGCAGCAGGTAAGGCAATTCACAAGTGCAAGCCAATGAGTCATGGCCCTTTTCACATACACATGAATGGGAAGTGAATTTCTTTTTTAACTGCATCATTAAATACAGCAACAATATTCCTGTAGGTGGGCACTCCAGTAATGTAGTGTTCAACAACAGTAATGTAGTGACAAACTTAAATGAAGTTTGGAAACAGATGACGAAGCGTGAGGTCAGAACTGCTGTTTCCACGGCGCCCCCTTCTCACAGTAATGACTTCTCCCCGGGGTTGTTGCTGTTTTAAGGCGCCACGCATGTTGTCTAACCACAGATCATGCAAAAGATTATAACATGACTGGCTACATGCATTGATGCACACCTCATGCATCTTATTTTCAGGAAGGTTTAGGCCCACAGTAAAAACCCTTTGCCCAGATGTGGGCATACGCACCCCTACACATCTGGTCTCATCCCATTGGCATGAAAACATACAGGCAGGTTGGTAATTGTGTTTTCTCATTAAATAAGGTTTCTGACTCTTATTTGCCAATGTTGATGATGATGATGTTGATGATGATGATGCTGATGATGATGATGATGATGATGATGACTTCCATACTGAAGTTTCAAACTGAGTGACAGCTATTTGATGGCAATAAAATATGTCATTACATGAGACAGATGGTTACAGGCTGCACAGTTGAAAACATACAGCTTAACGACTCATCAAATTCGACTTATGACTTACAATAATGTTTTATTATTTTGCTCCTGTGCCAAATGGAACAGGCTGTTTTCCTACCTCTCCGTCAATTAATCATCTCAACCTAAGCGATAAGATGAAAAGAACTTCAGGTTGAATTGTCGAAATATCAATTCATCCTGATGGAGAAGTTGTTCTGAACATTTGTCAGTTCCACCTGACTACTTTCTGCAAAAACGTTCTGGAGGAAATGCTAGACAGGCCATTTGTGCCACATGATTCAAAGTCACTTTAATGTCACCTTAACTGAGAGGAAAGCCTCAATTTAAAACATTAGGTGGTCTGAGAAGTCATTCTGACACATCTCTCAGCAGAGAGGCTATTTACCATCCTCTTTGCAGTAAGTCTGACCACAGCAGAGGCAAATTTTCATCAGCCCGCTGCCCTACCAAAACTGTGAAGGATAATTTCCCTTAATTACACACAAAGGAAGCTTTGAATCTTACCGTTCATTTCTCTCGTCTGTCTAATGACAGCCTTTGGTGAGACTCTTCCATCCCCACTGGGGTGTTCAGAGAACTGTCATAAGTTCAGAGGAGCTGCCTTATAAAACACCAGTTTGACAAATGTGCATGTTACTCCCTCAGTGCAGACTAAAACTCTGGTCTGTTTTTATTTTATCATGCTGTCAGTATTCACGGCCTGCAACTCCTCAATCGACAACAAACGAACGTCTGGAAGGACAGTAAAGTGGGTTACAGTGAAGTTCAACAGAGACATAATCAATTTATGATGTGACAACTTTTATTTCCTTAAATCCCTATTAGTGTTTGTCTGTGCCATGGGAAAGAAAAACTGCATCCATTTCCTCCGCCTGGAGACTGTAAAATGCACTGAAGAGGAAAAAAAAAATAAAAATGTATTCAAAAAATAAACATTTCTATTCAATCCAAAAAAAAAAATAGACCATGTCCAGGAAAGCAAAGAGCAGTGGCTGAGTGTACTTGTGATTGCTTTAAAAATGGGGAGGGAATTTGCATATTGAGTGGAATTCTATTATAGCATCCAGTATTTGAGGACCTGTTTCTAATGCTTTGTACTCACAGCACTTCACATATGCATAATTCAAACATACATTTTATTTCATTGCCTTGTTTTGCAGCATACCCTGACAAAATGAGGCCTATAACAGTAAAGACATACTACAAACCTGGACCCACAACAAACAGCACAGTTGACAGTCTGAACTATATTTTGCAGCTGCCACTGAGGCTTTAGCACCTGTTATCATGTGAAACTTTTATTTTGGAGGGGAAATCAGGTGCGGGAATATGTTTCCAGGATTATGGTCATTAAATACAAGCTTGAATGTTGAATTTTAGGCCTCCCACTCAATTTTGTGGAACATTTTCGTTTTCAGTCTTATTATATCGTTTGTTTGTAACTTTTGCCGCCTATTTTGGCCAGGAAGTTCACATACACCATACTGTATTTTTGTATATTTATTTATTTTAAACCCGTGGATTACGATGTTGGCCGGCCAGCCCTACACTTTTATCCAGACCGAAATATCTCCCAGAATCTGACCACTGGATAATTACTGTACATCTGATCCAAAATGTGGCGAAATTCAAACAGATGCCAGAGAGAGAACACAGTCAATCAAATCGATCAGTTAACAAGCAGCCCCAATAACAAATGTAAAGTCGTAGAAACTAAAATAATTAGTTCATGTGCTTCAAAAACAAGTTTATTCAAATAATGTAAAGTCCTATTTCCACCTCCTGCACCTACAATAAAACATCCTGCAGCCAGCTGGAGACAACTGAGATTATAGCACATATGCTCAGGTCCTTTAGGATCCACTCGGGTATTGGACATACTGACACACACACACACACACACACACACACACACACACACACACACACACACACACACACACACACACACACACACACCTTACAAGATGAGACTGGATAGAATTTGAACCCAGTCCAACTTGGGTCCTGGGTCAGGTTTTGGTTCCCTCCATACTAATTTTTTCATTAATTATGGAAATTGATTCTTCAATTAGCCCATATTTGTAAGACAGAATACCGTTTTTCACATATATAAAAAATAAAACAATATGTTACGTTAAAGGAAGTTTTGGAGAAATCACTTTGCAACACCTTTCAGACTTGATCATCAGATTGAGGACGAGCCTGTGTGAGCATGAGGGTGATGTTTCTCCCATGCATCGTTACCAAGTTATAGTATTTACAAAAATGTGTGTGTGTGTGTGTGTGTGTGTGTGTGTGTGTGTGTGTGTGTGTGTGTGTGTGTGTATGTGCACGCCCAGACAGATGCCACCATTACTGCATACCATGTGTCCTAGTGACGGGACATAAACACCACCAGCTTCTCGTCACGACTCTCTCCGGGAATAAATGAACAGTCTGCCTCTATCGTGTCATGCAGCAAAAGTAAGAGATCTTGTTGAGTTTGTCTTCGCTGCAACGCTGTAGAGGTTAATGTTATATCAATCAAAGTGTCCATGACACGACAACAGACTTTTAGGAACGTTAATCTGGATAATCCGCTAGTCCTTGCTGTACACAGATTTTTCCTTAGAAAGTGTTCAAAATGGCTCTTTACTGAGCAGTTCGGTCCACAAAGAACTTTCTTGGAAATTGTAACTTCGATGATTCATGGTAGCACTTTATTTTATGAGTTGTATTTTCCAGCTAATTTCTTCAATGAAGGTATTCTCATGTCCCAACGTCTGAGGTGCAGTGTGCGTCGGTTTTGGATTTGTTTTATTTTGAAACCGCTTCACTTGTATGTATCCTGTTAGTTTACTTCCCATCTTTGTCTTGTGTTAACTGGCTGCCCCGCTCTAATGTGTTCCACCTGTGTTCAATTACTCCCAGACAGCACGTCTGTTGATTTTCTCTGACGTTCCCTCGTCATTTAGTTTACCTTGGTTTGGATTTTCAGAGTTTTGTTTTTCTTCCCTGACCTTCAGTTTTTCACCTATTTCCTGTAATCTTTTATATTTTTGTGTTAATTAAAGCTCCTTCTTCCCTCCGCCTGTCCATTTGTTGTCTGCGTTTTGGGTCCTACTTCCCGTGGCACCTGACAGTACCTGAGTTTCTGAGAAAAAAGCTAGGAAATGATTTTGTAAGTATGGGGAAAATAGATCACAGACAGACACGGTGATTGGTAAATGTTCATTTAATTGACGTTAATGCTGCATGTTGTATCCTGACCTGTAGTTTTCAGTTTCCACCACTCACGCGCATTCATACGTATGGGCACTTTAGAGGTACCAATTAAACTAATGTGCATGTCTTTGGACGGCGGGAGGAAGCCGGAGAAACATTTTCTTAGTCTTACCCAGAAATTCTGGTGGATAATGATGACACATTATGAACTATTTCTCACTTACCTACTAGATAATTTCCTAGTTTTTGCTGAAAAACTCAAATATAACAAGTGGGTGCTTAGTAACTGCAGCAATTAACACTTTCTCCAATTCCCTTATATTTTGTACCAAAATTGCGCCAGACTTTCTTGGAAATATCCCACTAATTACCAGCCAAGTTTTCAGAGATTATGAGGAAAGTTTCAAGGAAATGAGCTGGAAAATACAGGACCCATAAAATAAAGCTTTACCGAATTTATATTTTGGGGACTCAACAAACCATTTTGTGTCACGTGCAGGGGTTCTGGAAAGAACTCTATTTAAAAAAAAAGCTCTCAGAAATGTTTTTTTTTACCTCATCAGTCTGGAAAAGACTTTTTTAAAAAGACATATATATTTTCAGTTGTGTTTTATTCGGTATGTTTGAGTGTGCTGTTGTTTGTATGCTGTATATTTTGAAATGGCTTGTTGCACTAGTATAACTTCTTCTGAACAGTTTTTTTTCCAGTCAGTTGAATATGTTATTAGTTTCAAAGTTTTTTTTTTTTTGTTTTGTTTTTTTTTTTCAATAAATCAGCACTTTATTGAATTAAAAAGATGAAGGTTTGCAGTGGTTAAAATCTTTGATGGGAGAATCTCTTTCCCTCATTTGAACTCTTTATTTCTTTAGTGGTTATTTAATACTGACGCAATGAGAATCATCTCTGTGTTTATCTTTGTGATGATAAATGCAGTTTGAGTCACTATGGAATAACACTAAATAACTTGTAGACTCCAGAACAATCTTGAATTTTAAATAGTAGTTTGGGGAGTAAACTTTTAATGAAAGTGTTTTTGGTGCGTCTGTCTCGCTGCAGAACAATGAACCACTCCTAATGTAGATGAACATGCATATGTAATGATATCAAGGGACTCAAACTCTTCTTCTCTTATCTTTTTTATCATCCCCTTTGAGTTGCTAGAACATGTGTGTGTGTAATTTGGTGAAAAGCTTCTGATTAATTAACTGATTAATTCACCTTTTAAGTACTGCATCCAGGATGTTCTGCTTCATACTGCACAGGACACAATGCAGAATACATGTGCACTAATTGTCTAGAGACTAATGAGTTTCACAGCTATGAACTACTCTGTTATTGATTCTTTTTTTTTTCCTGATGGTTGGTTGTATTTAGCGAGCACGGATGAAACATTCTTAAATAATGAAGTGCAAATCTGCATGTATCCCACACATCTGAATATGTGAAGGGCTGCAGGGCTTCTTATTATTCCCTTTGTCTGTTTGTTCGCGCTCACCTCACTGAGAGTGTCGTTTTTAATGAGCCAAACATGATATTCTCCAGGTCTTTGCTCCATGGTAGCAGCAACTCCTCTTGCACATCTGTGGGGCATGCAGTAAAGAAGCTTCACAAAAATATACTGAATGCCACCGCTGCTGCTGCTGCCTCTGGAGCTTCTCTCCCTCTCCCTCCCTCTCTGTCTCTCTCTATCTCTCTCTCCCCTGCCATGCCTCCTATGTGTTATTAAATCTCTTGTGCATCTGAAGTCATTACACTCCAAAACAGCAGTGCTCCGAAGTGGAAGTGGCGATGAGGATGACGAGGTGATTATGTGAAGATGAAGAAGAAGGTCGAGAGGTAGAAGTTGCATCTGCGTGGAAAAGCGCGATGAAAAAACTTCAAGCTTCGAGCTTCGCAGATGAGATGCAGCTGTGCCTCAAAACCAGCTGTTATATTGTTTTTTTGTTTGTTTTTTTGGCCTCACTTTGCAAATCCATACCACAACTAACTTTTGTCCCCCTCTTCCCATGAGCATCCCAACGTTTTATCTATTTATTCATTTTTCTTCATGTGGCTCTCGGTGGAAGAGACAAACCCGGACGCTACTGTGTGTTTGGCCCAGAATGCAACACCAACAGAGAGAGAGAAAACATTTTCATGCTTCTCTAAAAGATGTGATGCAATGCTAATTTATCCATTTGAAGGGAATTCTGATTGAAATGATCTCATATGACTAATCTTTCTTTCTTTTTTTTTTCAACTTTTTTTTTTGGCAGCTGGATAAGCAGCTGCACCGTTTTCATGTTCAACGAGGAAACATGAGAGTTCTGTGCTACTGCTTCAAATTAAAGAGAACCTTTTTTTTCTTTTCCCAAATTTCCTTTAATCAGTGCCTTTCCTTGCTTATTTTCTTGTACACAGCGTGCTTCACGATACGCAGCAGATGGTTGAGACACAACTGCAAAAGAAGATGTTGACACTGTAATCTTGCGATTAATGGTGCCAGTTATCTAATGAAAACACTGATGTTCTTAACTTCCTTTTTGAAAATATTTATTTTTCTCCAGTTAGCAATAGAGAAATGGTGCATACACTGAGAGTTAATTCAAGGGTGGAACAACCCAGAGGAAAGGATGGCAATGAACAAGTGGAAATGGGCATTCAGAGCAGCCCCTGCGCACATACTTATACTAATACTTTTATTTATTCATCCACTCAGCAGGGTCAGAGAACAATAAATGATGTGCAACACATTGCAGATTTCCACTTGCAGTCCCTGAGCAGCAGCTACAGTAGATTTCATCATTAGAAATATCAAAACAACATTCACAACAGCTTTGTTATTGGCTTCAGACTGATATAATTACTTCTGTCCATGATTTGAGCAACTAATTGCCCGTGTTGACTGTTGTTACACCTGTGAAGCTTTGGGTTTTCATACGGGACATGTACAGATCACAAATATATTGAAAAGATATTGAAATTCTGCATAATTTAAGCAATTGGTCCTTGATTTCGCAAGGAAGTACGCAAAAGCTGACTCATTTAGTTAGCATTACTTACGTACATTATTAGTAGCCAACTACTTATGATGTACTTAGCTACTAATGTAGCTAAATTCATGTAGCATTATTAGTTAGCTGACTCAGGCTAACTTGTTAATGGTTATAGCTGAAAAATTCTGCCTACTTGAGGACAACATACATGATGTCATGCTAAAATATTGAGGCTGTCAGAGGGAAGGTAGTGATGGGTGAGATTCCCATGTTTACGACTTGCAAGCGTTTACGTCACAACTGAAGTTGGCAGCTGTCACTCTTTTTGTGCTACTTGCTTGTCACTTCATTACTGGAGAGCAATCAAATCCTAACAAAACGAAACAGAACGATACAAAGGTTAGCTAGCAAATTAGCTTGAAAACACTACTTACTGGCTACTGCGTGATAATGTTGAGTAAAAGGAAAGAAACAACATTGTTCTTGTAGCGTACAGCTATTGAATCCCTGACATTATCAAGAATAATACAGAATTATGTAAGATAATACAGTAATTTTATTTTGGCTGCTTAGCTTAGCTAGCTAACTTGTTCATATTTTCAAACATTATGTTTTTATCAGGCAACAAAACAATGTTTAATCAGTTTCTTACATTTTTTCTCTTGTGTTTTGGTTTTGGGAAGCATTAAAAAAAATTTTTTTTTAAAAAAGACACCACTATATGAATGCTTTAAACACCAAGTAGTGCGGTTATGACACTGAACTACGGGTCAGCGTTGCAGGAGTTTGGCATGGAGGAGCATCTCTGGCAGACTGCTGTACTGAGCTGAGACATGGAGGTCTGTGCCTGTGATAATCCCAGTCCAAATGTCTCCCTTTTGTCTCCTCCACTCTACAAAGAACCACAGGCTGCATATTTCTACAAGTAAACCCTTATGTGAGAAGGAGGACTGGAAGGACATGAAAGCCCTGGCTTGCATCCTCACTTGCCTCTCTCCCTCTTTCTTGCCTTTTGCTATCTGCCCCCCTCCTCCCCCCGTCTCTCTGCCCTCTCAAGTGTTTCCCCAACATCCTTTAATTTGAGGTATTTTGTGAGTGTCTTAGCCGTGGTGTGGGACAGCTCCGCACTGCTTCAGAAAGCTCTCCAGAATCCCATGAATACCCATGTTTATGCTCTTTAAAAAAGATCCACAAGCTGCAGCACCTACAGCACATCGTCTGTACAGCAAGCGGTCCCATTATCGGCGGGCAAAGTGTCTCGCAGAGCAAACACATCAAACAAAACATCACAGCGTGCTGACTAACAGGCTTGGTTTTTTGGCTTTTGCCTGCTGATATATAATTCATCAGGCGTGATTGGTAATTGGATTCAAAATGATTTTTTATTGTTTGATTTGGAAACAAATCAGTGTTGTTTGATTTTACAACCACCCTTGCATTCACCAATTGATGACTCTCAGTGATAATAAAATACAAAAGAATAGATGCTGATTACGAACAAATAGCAAACACACAGGCAAAATCATTCAATGTGCTGCTGTTAATCTTTATTTATCTGAGATATTGAAGCCTGTGAAGCTGTTGATTCCTGAAGTATTTTCCCCATTGGAAATTCAGATCACACTGTTGTATTTGAAATCATATCCCGATTGCTCCTCAGAATAGAAACCTATATCATAGGTTGTGATGATCAAATTAATTATTTCAACATTGTTTCTAAAATAATGTGTTTTTTTTTGCACTCATTTTGAGATGTTGGCTGGCTCTACATACTACAATACCCATGATTCTCTGTTCTAACAGTTGATGTGAGCAGTTAATGTAGCTTACTTTTTTTGGCAACTGAGGAAATTTGAATGTTTAAGAATTGTTATTTCTGTAAGACTGACTGTTACTTTTGCTATTTTACATGGACGTAGGATGGTTGCTAGTAGCTATAATGGAAGTAAATGGCAAATGGACTGCACTTATAATGCTTCTCTAGTGTTATTGTCCACTTAAAGTGCTTTTACAATGGAAGCCACATTCATCTATTCACACACATTCATACAGCCCTTTCTCAGAGGTCTGGAACCAGGCCGGACCGACGCAAGTCGAGGGGCTGCAGCCAGTTTCAGTGTTTCCATTTATTTTCAATTGAGAAAAAATTCATGGATGATGTAACATACCAATTGGCGTATGAATGACATCAGTGATGTTAGTGATGTAACTATAATATTTACATAAATTCAAAATTTCTAAAAATTAAAACTAATAGCGAAACATAATGTAACTGACACTAACTAACTATATCATGAGCTAGTATTGTTATCGCCACATCAGTATGCATCCAACCTAATTTCTAAAACCTTTTTTGTAGGCTGTTGTACAGATTTTGGAAATATCACGAATAATGTAATATGTATGTACACTGGAAAAAAGTTAATATCCATACTAAAAATTATTTGATTATTTAGGTCTATTGTTCTACATCGCATACATTTATTTTCTGTATACTCACTGCAGAAACAACTAGTATGCTGTATAGTTGATACTGTATTTAATTGGTTTGCTGTATGAGTTCAGCACCAGACACAACATTAGACTTCACATTGTGTGCTTTTGACGCCGCACTACAATAAGAACTTGCATTTGACCGCTGATCAGTTCAACAGTGGTTAGCGCCTTGCTCAAGAGTCCACTTATTATAAGTCGCCAGGGTTCGCGAGAGCATTTTGTGCAAACTTTCCTCGCCCACATTTTCCCAGGCTGCTCAGCATTTGAACCGACAACCTTGTGTTGGCACCTCTCAGCAGACATCTGTAATCTGCTGCCTCCCCTGGAGTGTCGTGTTGATTGTGTTTGATGCAGAAAAGTAATTGCCGGGCGTCAACCTACACAATAGCTCAGCAGTCTGCTGAGACTGCGTCCTCAGTCTCAGAGAGGTTTATTGCCTTTCTCTTAGTACACTGAGTTCTTATGTGAAGCTGCAAAACAAAGTCCTCTTGATAATTACAGTCACTGTCATTTGTTTGTTGGGCCTCTTGTGATTTATCTCCTCTGAATGCTTTTGATTCATCATTGCTCCAAAACAGTAGATTAATTCCCTGCTTTGGCAAGCAGCCTGCCAATTACTTTTAGGGTCAACCGTAATCAGCACAACACTCTTGTGCTATTGTGTAGATTAGATGAGAAGCGTATCATTAAACACGACAAAAGAGAGGCTGGCCGAGTGACCAAATCAGGACAACTCTCCTGCAGGATTGGTTTTAATAAACTAAAGTCGAGGTCACGCAGAAAGTTTTTCTAAGCCCATCTCGTCCAGCGAGTCTGGTGTGGAGGTTTACCTGGGGCACTAACAGCTTCTTAAAAGGAGATTGGGTTATTATAAGTCCAGAGCAGCTGAAATCCGACAATAATTTTGTTTGATTTTGACAAGCCCAGTCTGTCCGGGCTCATGCAGAGTGAAGCAGTCCAAGGCTCACCAAGTTCTGAGAGTGAAGCTGGCAAATGCTAATGGAGGATTAGGAAGAAAACAGAGAAAATGAACTGGAAGAGAAGTCACTTTTACCATCAACTTCCATTAATTCATTCTCTTCTCAGTTCTTTATCAGATGAAACAAATTTAAAGCTCATAGTTCAAAACCTAGACATATCTCAAACAGTGTTGAAATGTTAAAAGAATAATTCAACATTTTGGGAAATGTGTCATGTCTGCACAGTAAATATGTAGCTGGAGCCCATAGCTGGCTAGCTTAGCTTAGCATAAAGGCTAGAAGCAGAGGGAAAGGTAAATAGAATGAACCTTCCAGCATCTCTAAAGCTTGCAGGTAACAGGTTAAATATCAGACTATTTCTTGGCTGACACTAGTAACTTCCAGGAGTCGTTGTTGGTTGCTTGGAAAGAAAGCAAATAAAGGTACTTCCCGAAATATGGAATTATTCTTTTAAGTTTATTAATTCATTGGTTTCAAGGGCCGAGCAAATGAGAGCATTTGCTATTTTCTCTATATCGTTAATTGAATATTTTGGTATTGGATTTCTACTTTCGGTCAGACATAACAAGCGATCTGAGGACATCCCATTGGGCCGTGCGAAACTGTGAAGTGCATTTTAAACTCATTTCTTTCAATCAATAGACTGAACAATTAAGACATTACTAAAAAGCCACTAACCTCAAAAGCACGTCTCTTCAAAGGAATATTTTTTCTAACTCTCGTTTCAGTGGAAGTCTGAATGAATGAGATCAAGTGGTGTGTGATCTCTTCCCTTCATGTGTGTGACAGCCATCGCTGCCCTATCACGTACTGTGAACAGCCTGGTCTGCACTGCCCTTTGCAGGCAAGATTTGAGAACTCCTGTTGTTTGATCCCAGGTTTATTCTGCAGCTCAGAGATTTCCCTGCTGTTAAAGAGCAGAAGGAGTCACGCTGCTCATGAACCGCTCTGAAAGATTTTATTTTGTATTGCCTTCTAGGGAAAGTCTTAATGTCACATGATTCAGACACTCGTGTTATAACTGGACATTATGACTGATCAAAGCGAGCTGACCTGAGTCCAGTTCATTGTTGACAGTCAGGAGATAAAATCATAGAGACTCTGATCTTCTGTCTCTGCTGCAGTTGCCTCCTTTGAGATTATTTTAGACATTTATAGGACCGAAACCATGACAGTCAAATGTGCATGGGAGAAATAATAGTAATAAAAATAAGAATAACACTAAACCATCAGGAAATAGAAAGGAAACACAGATATATTGCACTGTGTCTTAAGTAAGAAAGTATTACTTTATAATCCATATCACCCAGGTTCATCTCAGCTTTACAAAGTTCACTCGCCTTCAACTCTCTGCAGTGTTTACACTTCTTGTCTCTCCATCCACCATTTCACCCTAATTTGGCTTTTTTGTACATTCCTTTGCCTTTTATCATGTAAATTGCAGCATAAATGAATAAAAACCAATTCATTTCTGTTGTGGTACAAATGGAGCCCTGTTGCCGGAAAATAACACTGATTTTCACTGATTCTGCAAAACCCTGAATTATTATCAGTGGAAATACATTTTAATGTCCAATACTTATGAACTGTGTATCATCGTGTGACGCAACGTGTCTGAAAGGCCGTGCTGTCCACCCATCCACCACCCTGACCTTCACACTTTACTGCATCAGGCCTCAGTGCAGTACCAGGATTTACTATACACAGTATTTAAAGGGGTCGACTATCACAGCACTCATTAGCTGCAAAACATTTAACTTCTTGTCTTTGCTTGTTTTTGTTAGTACATACTCATTTTGAGTGCAAGCGTGTGTTTTTTGATGGAAACCATTTATGTGGAAAGTTGATATGGATGGTTGGTTCCATTTTGGATCCAGTCTTGGTCCAGTTGGTAAAATGCCTGTGTTCCAAAAGCTCCAAGTCTTTCAAAAGAAATCTCTTAGCTGCTGAGTTCTTTCATGTTTTTTTACTGCCAAAACAAATTTACACAATCTTCTGATTCTCATTTTCATAACATATGAAATCTATTAATAAAACCTGTATTTCAGTCAGGTTTTATTAGTAAGTAAAGGGCCCCCCCACCTCCTGCTACATAGGAGCAGAGCACATATCTGAAAAAGATACAAAATGTTGTTTGTAGTTGATTCATTCTGCACCTCCTGTTTTTGAGTCTTCGCCTGGTCTATAGGCGATATGTAATCCCAGGTTTGGCAGACACAGATGTTAATGAGCTCTATCACCACAAAGCATAATGTGAAATGTAAACGAAATGTCTAAACGTCTCACATATTCTGTTTCCTGAGCAAAAACTTCCTCCACCCAGTATTTTATCTGTGTATATTACTTACTGTGCCACCTCATCAGACTGGACCAAATTTAATATTTTTCCTATCAGTCTGTCAGCCGGTGGAGCCTTTTTTTCATCCAGTGGGCAAAAAAATAAAAAAATAAAAAAAAAAACAGAAACAAATCAATGCAGGGCCTCAGCATTGAAACTCTGTTAGGATTGGCTGGGCATCACCTCTCATCAGTATTCCATAATCATTCACTGAGTCTAGCATGGGCTTCTTTAATTGTCCCTCTGCAGGCAAGAGAGTTTAAAAAGAAGAAGAAAAACACCGCATTCACAGAGCTGTCAAGAAGAGCAGAGAGTAAATACAGCTCGCCATCACCCTGGCTCCTTACACACCCCATTATTTATGGCCTTGCAGATGCCCTTGCCTGGGATTGCTTCTTTTGCAGCCCTCTCTCGCCTACTCTCGCTCACTGAGTAAAAGTCATGATCCAGCTGGGGTTTTTACTGGAGTTGCTGGCCCCAAAACATGCTAACCCAGGGCGTAGTATTTCAAGCTGACATGTCGCCCCCGGTGCCGTAATCAGGGGCTCCATAGTGCCAGGCAGCTGGTGCCAAAGCTGGTCCTTCATCTCGACACACTCAGCATTTGAATACGTGCTTTAAGCAAACATCTATCCAGCACAATTTTGAAATTCAAATGCAGGGAAGCACCTGGTCTTTGGCAGTTGTCAATTATAATTCAGCCAGAGGCTCATTTGTAAAATTACTTCTCTTAACAGAGATGAAAGGACATTTTCATAATAAAAGCGTCATGTTTCAAACACAGGAGCTCATTCAGCGCGGTAAAGAAAAGCAGATCGAGCCTGTGATGAGCTCACACCGGGTGAAAATGTTTGTGTGCAAAAAAAAAAAAAAAAAAAAGCAAATTTGCACATATACACAGAATTAGATTTAGTGCATAGGGATAGTTCAAGTACAACAGGATCTTTTTGTATTTATTTCTGTTTATCAGCTTCATGTCAGACTCCACCTGCACTAGATGTGTCCAGACTTTCTTCCTGTTTCCAGCTCCACCTGCTCACCTGTTTTCCATTTGCGATCACTAGTTTCCCCACCTACCCACACACCAGTTCCTCATTTCCCTCATCGGCTCCCCGGTATTTATACCAGCCCTTATTCCCCACGTTGTTTGCCAATGTCTCCTGTGCTGTTCATATGATGGACGCCCATATGTAGTTACCTGTTGTCTGTCCCTGCCTGTCAGTCCATCTGTCTTTCTGCAAGCCTGATTCTCATCACTTACCTTTATTAAAGTTCCTTCATCGTTCCAGCGTAACTGTGTCGACGCCGGCCTGCCCACGCTCCACAAATATTACCATGAAAAACTCAAAGAAACTGACAACACAAAGGGGAACAGGAGAAACTCAGGTCAATCTTTTCAGAACTTTTTCTTGAAGTTTAAGCAAAGAAGTCCTTGTAAGTATCTCAAAATCATGAATAAGGCACATGTGGCAGCTGATGAAAGCAATTCAGTGTGTTTTTTAAAGGCCTGGTGAACTTTTTTTCAAAAGCCAAAGTGCTCAAAGATATGTAATGGTGTGTCTTTTTTTTTTTATTTATTAAAGCCTCTTCTGTGTTTTTTAGCAGACATTTGCCTCATAGAGTGACTGCTGAGCTTTTTAGGGTTCCAGCAAAGCCTTGAATCCTTTGTGTTTAAAGTTGTATTCTTAGGCATCAGATGCGCTTTTTTTTTTCTTTTTTTTTTTGGGGGAGTCTTAATTTGTGGATTATAAAAGGCAGGCGCACTAGAAATGTCAGCCGGTCTAGACTGTAGAAATTATGGTAAAAATACACAGTGTTATAATCAGTAGTAAAAGGGTGGAAAAAAGTGCTTGAATGAAGTACAACACAAAAAAAGTAGCAAACAGCTTTTGTGTTATTTCCACAACTTTCTGCAAGTGTTTATGAAAGTTACGGTGAAGGAATAATTGAAACCAAATGTGAAGGAGATAATTTCACTTTTCTTTTTTTTCTGTGGAAGTTACTTAAAATGAAAATAGGGCTCCTGGGCAGTTCTAAGTGACATTTCCTACATGCGTTAATGTGAAATCTTGTTATTTTACTAATTAATCATCCAGAATATTTTCCTGCCCTTTCCAGAAGGCACTAATTAGGGCTTGATGGACATATGAAGCTGAGGTCAGGGGGAAAAAAAATACTTATTATATTTGATCGTTCATAGAGGACTATTATTAGGTTAAGTGTTTGTGGGTGGAAATAATAAAAATCCAATCAGGCACTGCGCTTAAGGCTAACTGGACTTTTCAAGTAAATAGCAATTCTGATGTTTTTTTTTTTTTTTGCTTGATGGTATTCATTGAATAAATTCACTTTTTTTCTGTAAGGTGCATTTTTAATGCTCTGAAATCAGTACAATTGCTTTTATGCCAGATTAAAGTTAAAGGTCAGATGCTGCTGGCGTCTGTGACATGTGAACCTTTGTGGCACTATTTTCCAGTTGGGTGCCATTAAACCACTGCAGAGGAAGAGGACGCAACAAGACGTAGTGATTTTTTTCAAAGAAATAATTTTGTTTGCCACTATTTTCTATTTCCCATCCTGTAATCATTACGAAGAGTCTTTACTGAGTGTAAAACCAACCCAGAATAAAAACCAACAGCAGTACTGAAGTCAGTTTAAGATCACCCTTTTTCTTCCTGAGCTGACTTCATTTAAAACTTGAACAATGTGAGGAATAATTGCCCACTTCAAGGTGCACACTTTTCCCTCCTCATCTTGAAGAGACGGGAACCTTCTTGAACGTGGAAGGAAGACAAGGGGGTAATTAACAAAGATGGTGGTGGCTGGGGACAAACACCTCTTGCATAGCCAATGAACGTCAAGCCTGACATCTTAGGTGAGCTGGGTGTGATTCTCCGAGAGGGGCTGTGCATGTAATTGGGGCTGAGAGGGTCACAGTGGCACTGCAGCGTTGAGAAAGTACTTCAAGATCTGATTTCACTTTCTGCTTCCTCCTGTGGAAAACTGTTAAAGCTCTTGAAGATCGCGCAGTGATCAGATTGGTCGTGCATGTCTTTCAGTTCACTTCGCAGATGCATGAGTAGAATAATCACACATTAAGCAGTCGTGAGACATTACTTCAGGTTCCCAAAAAGTACACGTACAATCCTTTCCAGCGCTACTAGAATGAATCAACGTGGTTTGTAACATTACAAACCTCCTCTGAGATGGAGATAGTATTCAGACCGTTTTGAAGTACAAGTAGAAATACTGTGGGCGCATTTCAGCGGTGTTGTCGGAAAACAAGATGATAGTTAGTTCCCCACGGTAAAAACACAAACTAATGTATGATGTCATAATGACCCACAGCCTGAAGCTAAAACAGCCTCCTTCAGAACTTCACAGCCAGAACTCAGTTGAGTATGGCTCCTTCACTAAACCAGTTAAGAACTCAGGCTAACGTTTTAAAAAAGAAAAAGAAAATCTAAGAGCATCATTTTTGATATATTATTATTATAGTGTGACATGAAGCCAGAAACATCTGATGCAAAGACTTGTCTTATTTTCCTATAAGATGAACTGCACTTGATAGACTGTGATTTTTTTTTTTTTCTGGAACAATTCAATGCAATTTCCTACAAAGCAGAGTGACCGGGCTTTTGGTTTGACAGTTTAAATCTACTGCCGGAAGAGAATACGCTGGAAGGTACTCATTTTCTGATCTTCTTTTGACTTGCAGACATAATGTCTTTTTGACACATCCGGTCTTCGTCCTCCCCTCTTCCGAGCTCCCCTCCTGAATTCTTCTGCTTTTCTGTGTTAAATGTATTCATTTGTGACATTTGTCAGAAAATGACAAGCGTCTTTCATTAATTCTTTTTTCATCTACTAATTCCCCTTGTTCCCTGGCTGTTTTCCAGCAGGGTGAAATTGGGTGACAAAGTCATTTTGCTAAGTGAGAGTAATTTCAAACTTTAAAAATGATGTGCGGTCTTCATTCTGTCCCACATCATTCTTGTCTTGTGTTTATTGAAAGACGGTGATGGCTGGAGATGGATGTGACGACGGCTTAAATGAGTGTTTGGTGATCACTGTAAAATGTAAAGTAGTGGAAATCATTTTACTCTAATAATAAGTAATAATATAACATGAGAATGAATTTGAGAGGATACTGGGAGTATTTGAATGATTTATTTGCTTTAGTTCTATTTTTGTCTTCAGGGCTTTATGTTATTTAACGCACAAGTTTTAAAGGAACTTGGGCCCGTCTCATAGGAATATTAATTACACCCCTTTGTAGCCTTATAAAAAATAACTCAATGTCTTAAAAGTAGTCTGGACTGCACAGCTGGAGAGTCACGCCCAAGAAAGATACAACTAAATATGAGAGTTTTAACTGTACCTGAGACTTTGACGTGCTCTAGTTTTGATATGTTTTTATAATCATTTCATTTTGCTGTTGTCAAATGTTGGCATGTGAGCAAGAGCTCTTCCCAATTTAACCCATTAAAGGTGAATACACACGAGTAGTCAAAGAGTCGATATCAGTCTATGTCAGACCTGCTTCCGACAGTTCTTAAACTGACTTCAAAAGGCGTTTTCCACTCAGTATTTATGCTTTAACAGTGAAAAGTTGCCTGTCACAGATTCCTCTTTAGTGAACTTTTTGAGAGCCTGTTATGTGATGTCGATTTGTGACACAGAGCGGCGTGATCTGAGGGAAGTGGAGGTGTGTATGGATCGTGCCAAAATGAGCAAAAAAAAAATTGCATGTCGACTGGGGGGGGGGGCAAGAATGCGAGCAGCCAGTTTCACAGTGAATGCTGCTGTAAAGAAAAGACGCGGCAGTTAAGACCAAGTGCGAGGTAAAAGTCGTTTTGGTGTCTGGATTTAGTTTTTTTTCTTGTATATCACGTGGTCATGTTATGTAGCAGCCCACCCTGGTAGAGAAGAGGAAGCATTTGCAGACCCAAAGATGTTGCAGCAAGAATCCGAAAAAACTGTCAGTTCCTAACATCACTGAGGTAAACACATCTCATGCCAACCTGGAGCTTTTTCTTTCTCTTTATGCCAGAACTTTTCTTGTATCTTAGATTGATTCGCTGACAGGCTTGAGGGCTTTTGCTCAGTTGTCTGTCTTTTTTTTTTTTTTTTTTTTTTTTTTTTTTTTTTTCTTTGAGCATAAATAAATCAGTTGAAGACAATATGCTGTTGAACAACCTTATTATTCACTCTGAGCAGCATCTGTTCAACTTCACGCATCCTTTTAACCACCTGAACATGCATCACACTCTGCATTTTAAAGTCTACAAGTATGTGGACAACCTTACTAAACCTTAGCATACGTCTGGTTGCCCAAAGCCCCTGGAAGAACTTGACCAGCCTGGACAGAGACCCCTGACCTCAATCCCATCCAACACCTTTTTGGGGTGAACTGGAGCACAGACTGTGAGCCGGACCTTTTCACCCGACATCAGCGTTGGACCTCACCAATGCTCCGTTACATGGCACACCATTACATTCATTCGGCAGGTTCTTTTGTCACAAGCAACTTACATTGCTTGTAAGTTTCCATCAGTCCTTTCACAATCCAGGTTCCCAGAGCAGAATGTGAAGCGTAGGCTGTTATTGCAGTAGATAATGGTTCTGGAATGAGATGGTCAACAATCAGATGGCCGGGAGTGAGGATGATAACTTTTAAAGGCCCCATATTAGACACTTTTCCTGTGTTTTTATTTGAAGTGTTGATCCATAACAAGATATATTTGTAGTTTTTAAGTAGTTAAAACCACCTCAGTGTAGTTTCACATCTCCTCTCTCAGGCTTCTCTCTGGAGCTTCAGTTACAACAGGACCGAAAACTGTGGACCGAGGGCTTTCACAGACCTGCTTTATTATCAAAAAAAGATCTCACTTTATACAATATGAGACATTTTTTAAAACATATTCAGTGTTTGACATGTGACTATTAGAACCTACAGCAGTTAACTGCAGCCTTTACCGGAGCACCTCTGTTTCAGGATCAAAGTGGGAACAGCTTATTAAAGCTGCTCTAATCATCATTTTTATGTTGACAATGGGTCGGACAACTGCGCGGTATGGAAGTGGTACCTCGTAGTGACGAACCCACGGAACATTTAAGGGTCTTTCAGCTCATTGTTTTCGGCCTCAGCAGGAAGATGTTTTCTACAACAACTAAAAAAAAAAAAGCTCTAAAAGCTGAACATGCATCACCTACCCAGCAGCGAACAGCAGACAGAAACGGAGAAGTTGCCACAAACACGGCAACAAATGAATGCAAATTAGGGTCCGTATCTGCTACTAACAGTTGATACTAACAGTTCATCATATACTGTACTGTATGTCAGTGATAGTTTGGTGGTTACAACCTGTTTTTTCTTCCTCCCCAGTGGCTGAAAAACATTTTTTCTAATCCTTTTTTGCTTTGAGAAGAACGAGCAGCACAGCGCTTGACATGTTGTCTTTTAAACTCGTGTCTTACCCAAACAAGTTAAACGCAGAATAAAAAAAATAGGAATGTCCTGACAAGAGATACAAGCCAACATAAGTGGAGCAGAACAGAATTTTCACTGATGCAATCTTTTGCCAGTGTTAACTTTTCATTTTCGACATAAATGAGGGGGGAAAACTGGTCTCAGTCCGCTGCATTGTTTTTCTGTCTTGCTGTTGATCACACCACTGATCAGATTTGGAGGAAACAAAAGGGAATAATGCAGCTCCCCGGTACATTATACCATATTTAAAATTACAGATTAGCCATAGGGAGCCACTTCGTAGAGTTTGTGATTCTTCCTCAGAGCTCATATGGGAACTGGAAGATAAAATTTTTGCTGCTGCCATTATCATTACCACAGTCCCCAGCACTATATGATATAACATAACAAACTTACAGTTCATTCTAAACCACTGCATTTCTGTGCTTTCTTTTATTGATCTCATGCATAACAATAGCAGTAACACCAAGAAACTAAAAAACACGATGATGTTAGATTCATATCAACGATGACACACACAGATGACATCACAAACTATGCAAATATATGAAATATGTTTCCAATTCTTTGTTTTAATTCCCAGAAGCCCTCATTTCAAGTGTTGTTGTAACATTTAATCATGTATGTAATCAATATACTTATCCTCTCATCTGGCCACAAATAAATTCATATGACTTTATGCTTGAGGGCAGCTATAAAGGAATTAAAATAATGAAACTTCTATCCTGCTTGGCCCATATTCTTATTATCAATTGATCACAGTGGCTGAGCAACCTCTCCATACACGTGGGGTGAAATTAAATTGGGCTTCTCTCTGCAAGAGAAAAGACAACTGAAACTGGTTGGCTAATTTTGTAGTTGGCTTGAATCAAGATTGCCCATTTGATCCATGGCAAGGTTTCAAAACAGCTTATCTCCAGAGCCATTGTAATTTACAGAGCTTTGATTACTGGAATTGGGAGGACACAGACTGCTACTAAGGCCTGATTTCTGCCTCAAACCTCACTTGAGACCAACTTAGACTTTCACCTGCTCTGAATGCTCATTTGATTCCTGGTTCTCTGTGCCATGCAGCCTTATCTGAAGGTGACTGGCTCATCAGAGAGTCTCACCGTTTAGGGAGCGACTCTATTAGCATTCATTTACCCTTTTTATCTAGTCACACTTCTGGTTTCTATTTTTTATTATTGCTGCACTGTAGCTGAGTACATGTGAGAACCTGGTGGTCAGCCACCTCCCGGGGGTCTGGAGCAAAACCACAGTCCTGTATTACTGTACTGGAACAAGACAAGACCCTAACCCTAGACCCAAATAAAAGCTGTCAATTATTTTGTCTCACTGTAGTTTGTAGGTGTCTTGTAACATCTATGTTAAATCACTCTACTGTGTTCGTGTTACAGCATATCAACGGTCTACACAGTCCAGCTATGCCATAGTGTGCACTATGCTAACGTGCATCTCCTCATAAATATAACATGCTGCAGATATGAAGATGCTACATGAAGGCCTATGACTTGGATGCCAGGGGAAATTGTTACAAGTGGAGACAGCATTTAGCAAGAGAGGAGGAAGAAGAAGAAAAGCTCAGTAAGACCATAATTATGAGCAACTGAGACTGAAAACAAAAAACTCAGCCAGTCAGAGATATTGTCAGCAAGGCTGCAAAGCCGCCATTACTGGCAGTTACGTACGTGTAAATAAGATCCAAAAATAACACCAATACAATTAATTTGGCCATAGCTACACAGTTTGGACTTTTTTTTTTTGTTTGGGTTCACTTGTAAACAAACTGCTCCAAATATGTAAACAAAGTAGCTGATTTAGGCCGTTAACACCAAAAAATCACTGGGTTAAGTTGGAGCCCTTATGAGGTCAATACACAGTAGCACCAACACCATAATGGAAAAAACCAACCAAGTTGAGGGGTCGTTTCGAGTTAATGACCCAACACTAACACGAGGTCGGAACAACCCATTGATGTGGCGGGTACATTTTTTTATTTCTAGTATGTTTATATAAGTGGTGTGACAAGGCTAGCAGTGGTGGAATAATGAATAAAGACTGCATGAATGCAGCATAGCTATTCACAAAGACACTGCTCCAGGATGCTCTTTGTTTTCTAGTGTTACTGGGCTTTTAAGTTTTGATATCCATAAGAAGACATATTTGTACTTTTATGAACCCAAAACCATCTTAATGTAGTTTTACATCTCCTCTCTCAGGCTTCTCTCTGGAGCTCTAATAACAACAGGTTGGTGAGCCTGAGAGGCTCTGAGCCTCTCTTCTGATTGGCTGACTGAGTGATCAAATAAAAATGTAGCAGATTTCAGGTAAGCACTCAGAGAAACCAAGTCCTGCAAGGTTGGATGGTTGGTCTAGGTGGGCGGGGCTTAGGGCATGGCTGAGACCGGTGACTGCTCTGTTGTGACATCATGTTCCAGAAGTCCTGACGGCTCGTTTTAAGGCTCAGTTTCTGAATACAGGCTGTGTGCGTGTTTCTCTGGACTGAGCGCTTTGATACTCTAACAGTATTAATATAGAACCTAGACCTGCTTTATAATCAAAAAAAGGACATGGAAATCTCACTTTATACAATCTGGGACCTTTTTTAAGCTTTTAATGCCAACTACCTTTTGGAAGTGTTGAGTGTAACGGCGAGTAGCTGAACCCAACAAAGTTGAAGCAGCTGGTGTGTGAACGTAGCATTTTCTGTCAAAAAGAAAAAAACTGTAGGCAGCAGATTGGTTAATAGGACTCTTGTTGTTAACTGTTCAATTTACCATGTGAGCTTTTTTAGTCTAGTCATTCACACCCCTTTGCTCAAGTTTTTTAAATGTATTTATTTATTTACTCAGCCTCTGTCGTCATGTCGGCCGCTAACGCTTGAAACCCGGCTGTTTTTATATTCGAGAACTTGGTGTTAAACTTGGTAAACCTCTGCTGTGCGCTGTGGTATCTCTCTCTCTCTCCCTCACCCTGTGTCATGGAGTCATAACTTGTCAGATTACCACGATTCTCAGCGGGCAAAAAGATTCATCTGTTTTCAACTCACCAGTCCTCGTCGCCCCGTCTCTGCAGCCGCCGGCCTCCTGCTCACTGGTTTCCCGCTGTTTGCTTGTCATGCCCACGCTCCACTGGTCCGTCATCACTGGTCATTACATCCCTCAGCCATGTTGAGACCCCTAGCTTCCCACTCCCAAATGCCCATATTAACACCTTTTTTTTTTTTTTGCCAACCAGGCTTCATTATTTTTCCATTTTTGCATCTTCTGTTGCATTAAGGCACCTACTTCAACACTCCTCACACTGTGGAAAGGTGTTACAGATTTTCTGTGATCCTTTACACTGTGAGGCGGGGGAATATCACGGACATTGTCTGAGATAAAAAACCCCTTCTGCTAACTGAATTTAATGCTCCTAATTGCACTCTCACAGAATAATGTAGCTTAATGGGCACTGGCACAAATGCTAAAAAGGCTTTAATGCTAGCCCAGTCTGCTTGTGACAAGTTGGGGGTGATTTATTTTCTCAGTTTATTCTTTTATTCTAGTGCCTGTTGATTATAGTGCATCTTTCGCATGAAAAGGGAAAATGACAGGGAGGGTCATGTGTCTTATAATAGCATGTTCCTATATGCTTGGTTAATGGACATCCCTACCCAGCCCGAATAATTGATGAGTTTCAAAGGAGATGGATGATAGACTTGGATGTAGTTGGGCACTTAGACCCATAAAATAGTCTTTAAATTCAGAGATAATTCAGCATTGTGGAGGTTTTTATTGTTTAAAGGTATCAGGTATCAAGATGAAAAAATATTCTGTCAGTTGGACAATAACAAAGATTTCTAAACTTCTTTTCCTCAACCAGGTAGCCAGACATGACATGTCTTTGCTCTTTTTGTAAAACAAATGCAAAATACTGATGCATTATTTAGTATGACAATATAAAAGTGTATACAAACATAACTTAGAATATTATATACAAGTTTTATTTTGGTTTATGTTGTACAAAATGAGTCTTTCAAAAAATGTGTTTCTTTTTTTTTTTTTTTTTTTTTGTAGATGTCACTTGAATGTAACTGTAACACCAGAGAGCCTTAAACCAGAGCTTCTAATATAACTACTTATGGTACAAAACACAAAATGCTAGGTAAAAAAAGGTCAAGGCACTACTTTGTATATCTCTGAAAGGTAAAAATAGCGGCTGTCATGTGTAAAGGCAGCAGTGTCCTCTGAGATTTGTCGCCATAACAAGCCCCTCGCTCTTTCCCCCCACTGAAGCCATGCAGGCCTTTAGTACCTGCAGCAGCTTGATCCGTCTACAGGTGCCTGTTGAAACTCAGGCCACGTAATGAGCTGTTACAAAACACAGTGGGACCGGGGGAGCATGGCAGCTTGAGATGCATGCTTTATTTCACACAGCAATTGTAGTGAGAGGTTGATGCTATTGTCCTTTCTCTCTGTTTGGGGCTACACAACCAACATTATCTGTAGATGAAATATACACCATCTGAAACAACAAATTTTTAGTAGAAACATAGTTATTACCTACAGTATTTTTAGATCTTCCCCAACCTGATTCCACTGATGAAATCCTGAATTAAAAAATTATGAATTTATTTCATTTTTTCAAGAAGAAAAGCCAGATGCAACACTACAAAGCTGATTTAACTTGAAGTAATATGCTGGAGGAAGCACGAAGAAGCAATAATAAACTCTTCTGAACAAGAGATAAAGTCAGATTGTATGAATCTGATCCGCAAACAACTGAAAATTGCCCCTCAGCCGCGCAACAAGGGAAGATTTCTTTGTTGCACTGCTAAAAGGTAATTTCGGTGAAATAAACTGGGAACTGTTATTGTTGAAAGAGGCACCATTAAATCTTTTCAATCATATCAACTTGCAGTTCTGTCAACGATGTAGAAAATAATGGTTTTTATAGGCTACATAAAATTGCTCCCTGCTCAATAAGCTTCGAAATCTCTACTCTCACACGTAGGTTGAAAGAGGATGAATTTTTTAAAAAAGTGCCACGCCAGCTGCCTTTATTCAGGTAATTAATGCTTTCACTTTTTGCTGATGAGCTCCCTCGGTCACATGCGGGGAGGCCATTGTGAGGGAGAGCACCCTCTGCACGAAAACAAAACAAGCTGCCAGTTACATTCGTTTCTCTCCCATTTCAGATCTGTGCCTTCATTTCTCTCTCTCTCCCTGCACTCTGAATGTGAAGGACCGAAATGTGTTTTTAACCCTTTTTCTCTCTTCAGAGATGCTCTGAATAGATTCAAATATTGTTTATCAAATGAGCATAAGCTGAGTTCTACACAGCTAACAACAGCACTGGAAAACACTGTCTTTAGATCAGTTACCAAATCAGATGGTACATTTGAGAGTCCGACCTGATCCTGAAAGAAGACAGCAGAAAAACCTGAGATATACAATGTGGTCATTAGTGCGAGGCTGCAAAAGTTTGGGTAAATGGCCAGAAAAAATGCTTTAACATTCATTTGACATCTTTGTAACAGTAATACATGACAAAAATCAAGCAAAGACAAAGTGTCTACATTTGCTCAAAACACCAAGAAGCAGATCAACAGTTTACCTGAGAACACTGGGACTTTTACTGAAAGCTACATTTTTTTTTGATTGTTTGCTTTTGTTAAAGGTTGGAGAAGATAAAACCAGCAATAACTATAGATCAGGGGATTTCAAAGTCTGACAGTGTGCCCCCCCCCCCGGAGACAAAATCAAAACAACTTTGCTGTCCCTAAACCAAACTCAACCAGTCTCAGTAATATCAAAAATGTGCAACATAAAAAATAAAAAAATTGATTCAGCGAATTATGCTGTGGGCTACAACTTTTTTTTTAGCCTATTATTTATTTACAAATTTGCACCATTGAAATTATGCCGAATTAGCTATTAGCAGTTTCTGTTTGCAGTCTACCCATGGATGTACAGATAACTGTCACTGGCTTATGTAAAAACAGTAAAGCGATGGATTCATATGTCACATAACCTGAGGAACCAATCCCGTCAACTTGCGAGGTTGTGGGGGCGGGGTAAATTAACCTGAAACCTTGTCAGTACAAAGAGTGGGAGTATCTTCATTGCCTCCGTGTGCTGCGTGTCACAGCCACTGCTGCTGAACTTCCAGTTGTTTTTAGATGCACTTGTGTCTTTCAGCTCACGTAGTATCTTTGCCTCATGTCTCTCCCTCCTGTCTGTAAAATCATAGGCAAGGCAAGTTTATTTATATAGTACTATTCAGACACAATTCAAAGTCTTTTACAAAGGCATGGAAACACATAGGAAACAAGATGACAGTCATAGGTGAATAGAATTCAATTTTAAAGGTCCTTGATCCCCCGTTATTGTCACATCTCACATTAGATTTTTTTAGTAACACTTCTACTGTGCTTATACATAGTTTTCAGCCTGAATCATTGAAGCATGCTTAGCATTTAACTCCAGTATGATATATGGTCCTGGTCAAAATTGTTGGCATGAATTTTAGGTCCCAAATTCAGAATATCTTCACAAAGAACTGCAAATGAACCAATTTTGTATCACCAGAATATTTTTTGAAAAAAATATGTCAAAGGTTAGAGAACAAAAGGAAAAAACAATAACATCCTTCACTGGTTTCAGTCCCTCTTTCCTTTTTCAACCATCACATGTGCTCCAGCTCTTTGCCAGGTTTGGATTAGCTGGGAGTTCAGCAGTCAGGTGCTGCCAAGATGGCGACGGCGCATCAGCCCACTCTGAGCTTCAACATGGCTCTTCAGAAACCTATGGGTGACGTCCATCTATCTAGAGTCTATGTTAGTGCCACATCCTGAAAGCGTCATTACAGTTCTTAAACTTATTGATAACTCTATGAACTGATGAACCATAATATCACAGTTCACTGTGATATTAGCTGACTTCATTATTGGTTTTATTGCAGCCAAAGAAGAAGCACCTGCTCTGCCCAAAGAGCTCTAGGGACAGGGAGTCAACTTGTGCAGAGAAAATCAAGAGGAGTTACAAAGGATCAGACAGATTAAATGTGCATTTAAGACCAGGTGGAAACTAGCGTATATTTCCTCAGTTTAAAAATTGCCTTGCCTAAGACAAGAAAGACATAAGTTATGTCTGGCTGAGCATGGTTCTCTGTTTAAAAAAAAAAAAAAAAAAGAAAAAAAAAAAAGTAAGAATAGGATGTGATCATACAAGCAAAGCAGGATGTCTGATTTAAAACAATGCACCCCGCAGCAGCCGTGGCATGATAAACTTTCAATCGATTGTGACACGATTATGCTGTTTATTTGCATTTAGATAGTTTTATCTGCTCTGCAAAGTTGATTCTTACGTGTTCGGCTTGTCTTCCCAATAAGAACATTAAAGGACATTTCCACATCTTGTGAAAGAGTAAGATAAGGATTTTATGCAGAATTATGCAAAGATATAGCAGGTGCTGTAGGATTAGCATATGAGTGCGCGGCGCTCGATGCAAATTAAAAACCCAACTCTCCGGCATCAGCAGCCATTAGATGTGAGCTTTTAACAAGATAACACGCTCTCTCTCAGATCAATGCTGCAAAGATACTGACATTGCTTGCTGCTAACAACTAGCCCTGTCTTTTCCACAGCAGCTAAACAACACTTCCAGCTGGGGCAGCCACAGAGGGCTAAGTGATATGATCACGCAAAAACATCAGCTATATGATCTCCCTGAAAAACAAGCCCATTTATCTGCCTCCTTCTACTGCTCCTCACCTCGGGGTTTGTCCCTTTCTCCCCTTTCTTCTGCCTCATTAATGATGTCAAAGTATGGATAACAGTGTGATTATTCCTGCCTGGCCAGACTGCTCTTTAGCGCCTGGATGTGTCATATCTTAAATGACTCTTGATTGCGGGGATTTAGCCTGAAGGGAACTAAAAGCACATCGCCCATGTGGTTTTTTATTATCATGTCAGAGAAGAGGGAGGAAGAACGGCCCTGTGCTATTCATCAGGGGCATTCAGACAAAGCATATTTAACCACAAAAGAGGGGAGAGAGGAGCCAGGCAAATAAGGATGGGGTAAAAATTTCTCCTGCCTTGACAGGCTTAAGTAGCCTATTACATGATGGTGATGCTTTCATCTATTACTTCAAGGAGGTAGAGAAGATAATCACCACTGTTATTCCCCATTTGATGTGCCCCTAGCCACCTATTACCCGGTGGCCTGCAGCACTCTCTGCTGAATATAGAGAGAGGAAGCAAAATCTTCTCTCGACAAGGAGGGAGGGGAGAGGGTTTAATCCAAAGCAAAGAAAAAGACAAATATGTTTGTTGCCTGTGAGGATCTTTGTCATGAGAGTCTCCTCCTGCGCAAAATACAATATTAAAAATGACAACAGTAGCTACCCAGCTGTCAACATCTCCCGACCGCCTCATCATCTCCCATTAGCACTTTTTCACCTGTATAGATGTTAATTAGGTTAACGAGAGCGGGGCTGTCCTCGACGTCGTCCAGCTACGCTGTTCGTCCCCTATCTCCTACTCCAGTCTCGTTCCAAAGACATTGAGATATGAGAGAAGGATCATTTATTGGGTCATTAGTTCTACTAATCAGCTCTCTAATTACAGGCCATTACAGTTGGGTGTCTGATGTATCTCCTCTCCCCAGGACCTTGGACATGATGCACTCTGACACTTTGTCTCCCACAAACAAGCAGCTGCCCTGTGGCTGAACATTGGAGGCGTTAACCTCTGGATGAAGTCCTTTCTTCAGACAAATGAATCTCAGTGTGCATTCATGCCAACCATTGGAGTGCTTTTTGTTTTGCTTTGTGGTTTTTTTTGTTTTGTAGATTCTAATGAAAAGGGTTTTTCATTTAAAGGGTCCATTAGATCAATTGAGAGCTTTCAATTCAAACTTTGAACTAAAGTAACCACAGTAGATGTCTGAAAATGGTGGACTGTGGGAGTGTTTACGAGGACAAAAGAACACAGTGGTTCACAGGTGGGCAGAGTGTTGAAATGGCCTTTTTGAAACCTGGTTTTAAAGTGGTATGTTGTGTTTGTGCCCATTTACTATATACAAAGGACTCAAAGCTGAACTTTAATACAAAAATCTTATCAAGATAAAAAGCCTACCTGGAATCTCTGAAAAACCTCATAAGTGAACCTTGAGTTGAGATTTTTTTCACACAAATCACACATCTGAGTTAACCGTGTTGCAAACTAGGCTGTGCAATTTTGAACTTTATTGTTCAAAGCATCCATTAGCTTCTGTTCGTCTCTGTGTAGTATGAAAATCACTTAGTGGACTTCCATCCATCCTTTATCTTCCACTTATCTGAGGTCGTGTCGCTGTGGCAGCAGGTCAAGCTAAATAGCCCTGACACACCGCTCCTCAGCAATGTTTCCAGCTCTTCCTGGCGGATCCCTAGGCATTCCCAAATGAGGCCTCCTGCCAGTTGGACGTGCGTGGAAAACCTCCGATGGAAGGCGCCCATTTTATAGTAATCCAATACTATACCAATGTATTGCAGGATTTTTACATGCAATGGTTTATTTTCACAGTGTGTTAGTGCTGCTTTTATTTAAGTAAAATATGAAAACTCTACGGCATGCATTTGAAAATGTGTAATAACAATGTAAACATGATTTGTATACAGATGCTAGCATTGGTGTGTCCTGCAATGACACTTCACTGTATCATTTCTGCCCAGATGTCACACTTAAAGGGGAAACTGTTCCAAAGTGCTGATGTCCAGTGAAATGCCTTTGACATAGCCTGACATGCAATCCTGTGGCCTTGTAGGACAGAAATGTACCCCGACACTAGTCATTTCTTTTCACTCACACCTTAGAAAATGTGTGTACAGTGCTGCAAGAATGTAATATAAGACGAGCCAAAATGCAAGGTTTTACGAGTATAAGAAGGTAAGACTTGACATCTAAAGATGTCAGAGCTGTCAGGACTCTGAGGGCTTTGGAACTACTCGCCAGACTATCATCTTTTAAATCTCTTCTTAAAGGTGACTTTTATCCGAAGATTTCTTTATCACCTTTAAGGGTATTCAATTTTCTGCCTTTTAATTCCTTTCTTTACCGATATCTAGACTGTATCCAGTGGTTCTAAATTACAACCACGCACATGTTGTAGAATTATACTTTGATCAATGAGGACTTTCTCATGGCAGCAGATTTGGAGATTTTGGAGATGCCCAAGTGGAAGATCAACACACCTACTAATTGGTATGATTGTCAAAGTTTGGAAGTTATGTGAGGGAGTACAGATAAGTCCATCATACTTAACTAAAGTTACAAGGAGTGGAATTAATCGGATTCCTTTTGGCTGCCCCCTGCTGACAAAATCTCTAACCTGGTGGGGATGACAGGCGATCAAAACTATAATAAAAGAGTTTCTTGGGAGTGTGTTTCCAAAGTTTTATTCAGAAGTACAGATTCATCTGTAACTTGTAAGAGCAAAAGTAAAAGTGAACTAAAAAAAAGGGAATTTTTTTTTTTGAAGATTCAAAACGGAGTTTCCAGAGCAAACATCTGTGTTATACATGTACTAGTTGTAGCCACCAAAAACATCAGCCATTTTGCTTTTGCTATATAGCTAACATTAGCATTAACAGCTGTTTACTTACCAGTCTAGAAAAAACGTTGCAAATTCAGCATCAAACTTATCCTTTACTCGCCAAGAGCTGTCTCCAGTGGTGGAGATCGACCCTCTTGATTTGCTCCTATTTTTCTACTTCCACTGAAGTTAGCATACTAACCAGCTAGCCCCGGCCCGTTTGGTACATCCCATCCTTTTCCAATACCGAGTAACTGTAGCATCTGCCCAGAAGAAGTAGCACTGCGCAGATATATTATAACCTTCTTAATGCTAACGTTGGCTATGTAGCAATAGCAAAACTTACAAATGGCTAATTTAAGACATTTTACACAGACATCCACAGTACACAGAGGATGAAGTCTACTGACTTGGGTGATGCCCTGACTTTGCACTCTGCACTACCTCACGTTCATCTTTCATTTTGTATTGTGAATGGTAACATGAATTTATTTTCAAAAAGGACAGCACATATTTTTCTTTTTTATTTAAAGTTAAAACAAATGAGTAAGTAAAGATAAGGGATGTGAAGGGCAGATGAGCAACAACACTGAAATTCGTTACAAATGTATTATATGCTATTGTTCCTTTCTTTGACCTAGCTTTTACAATATCTCATGAAACTGGGAAAACAGTGGGGAGGTCATTTGCAGAGACAGATTGTCTGGCTGTTGGTTTTGTTCAGTTTTTCTTATGCAGCAGATGTTTGTGCTGTCTATAAGGAATGAATATAGGAATAATAAGTAGGATGCTGTTGTTGTTGTTTATATACACATGGGTCATGTTGAGTTCATACAAAACACACAGGCAGGCCGTCAGATGCTCATACCGCAAATCCAAGTACACAGCACGAATCATTTCATGTGACACTGCTGGACTCGTCTGCAGCCTCTGTCACATTCATATATGTCAGAAAGAGACCAGATGGGCTCTAGGTGAGCAGCTCTGACTCAGAGGCTGACAGACGCCCTTATCATCCCAGCGATCCTATTACAATTAGAGGAGGATACTCAACAATGTCAATATAATTAATTCAATTATTAAAATGCCTGAGGCGCAGTCGGAAGCATATGAAAATGACAAAGACTTGCAGAATGAAGGGTGTGCTGCACACGATGCTGCAAGAGCTCGAGGGTGTTTTCTTTTTAAATGCAGTGATATTTTAAAAGTTTCCCACAGGTTGATTGTTTTTTAAATGCCAAGAGAGACGTCGTCTCAGGGGATCAGACAGCCAGGGTAGAGTTTTCACTTTGAATTCATAATTACTTGAGTGTGTACTAGGGTTTTATGACATGGATTATTGAAGGCCTGTACCAATATTTTTCTTGCGATGGACTGATATTACTCTTGAATTTAACCATTTTCACACCAAAAACTTGATGTCTTCTCTGACTTTCTTACATAACACAAAGCATTTCCTGCAGACTTTCCTGCATTATAGATACATTTCCTTTTGCTGTACAGCTTATACAAGCAATCCTTCTGTTGTTTCTGTTTATATTGTTGCATTGTGGGTATTATTGCGAATCAATAAGCAGCTTTATCTGAAAGATCTGTACAAATACAACCTAAATTATGTACTTTTGGCTTTTGGAAACCACTAGAGGTGAGTGAGGATTTTTTTAAATGTGGGTGATGAGACCATTTAATTGTATTCCCAACACGTTAACTATAACACAACTTGACATAACATCATTACTGCAATAGAAATTATATATTGTGATTGCTCACGGCTCTGTAATGTGACACCTTTTCTTTTTTTTTTCTTTCTATTTTTTATACCAAATCCCCCTGAAATTCAGAATCCAATTCAAAGTCTTTGTGATTTCTTTTAAACCACTGCATGGTCAGGTTGTGGCTTGTTTGTCTGTTACACTGCGACAGCCCCACATCATCAGATGATGTCATGATCTAATTTTAATACCTAGCCGGCGTTATGATGACAATACGCCGTGCACGTCCTGAAACGGTGACATACAGCAGACCGGGTAAAGGGTAAAGCACAAGAAATGCTGGTTGGTTTCTGGAGCTTTGATCAAACCTGGCTGGGGGAATTTGTGAATGTGTTGCCTTCATAAGGGCCAACAGCTTGCCGCAGGGGCCCCCTTGCAGGTTATTCTGGCCCTGGCTCCAGGCTTAATGGTGAAGGAGACTGTTATCTTGATGTTGATGTTCCTGAAGTCTTTCTTTAACCTTTAAATTCTTCCTTTAACCTCTTATATTGTATTTGTGTTTCACCAGGATTTCTCTTGAAAGATCTTATAAAAATAAACATGACTTATCATAAGCAAAGGCAAGCATTGATTAGTTTGGAAGGTAGCTGTCTCTTTCATCACTGTTACCAAAGTTCGGGCTTTTATTATGCTTGTTTAGATAATGGCACACAATGACCTTGATGGGAGAATGAGGAGTATCTCATGAACACATGCCATGAATGAAAAGAGAGTGATGTCATTTTTTGGAAGAATCAAGAGTCAATATGAGATGCTCCAGCGACTGTAAAGAACGGGCCAGTGATGTGGGTGTTCAAATCTCGGCTTTTCTTACTGTTGTGCACATATCTCTTCCAAATCGAGTCATTTACGAGGGATATGAGACCGGTGCCAGGGCAGAGCATCAAACGCATCATTCAATGAGGAAATAAAGCGGGAATCGATGCTGCATGGGAGAAAAACCTCCCATACATATTCAACATGTTTAGTGTGGAAATCTGTGTATTGATCAGGCTGCCTGACCTCCTCAGTTCCTCTGTTTGCAGCTTATGCTTTGCAATAAGGGCAATCAAAACAGGGCTTCGTTCCCTGTGGAATGCTTCCTTTTTCTTCCCCGTTGCGAATCAAACTCCCACCAGCTTAACAAAGAGTCCCTCCGAAGCACGAGCACCACCACCTTTGTGTTCCGGGCCCTATTCGACAGGGGTGGTGCCAAATCAGGTCACAGAGGAGAGATGGTGCATTCAGTGGGAATAATGGAAATGATCGCCCTTTTCTACGTGCACAGCAACTGCAGACAAAAGCCAGAAAAAATATTCCACCCCCTCTGTATTCAGATAAGAAAGGATAAAATGCTCCAGAAATCACTGTAAACCAAGATGTTTACCCGTGAATTATTGTTTGCATTATCTTACGGTAAATATGTGCTCGACTAAAGAAAGATGACTAAAGTGGCAATCTGTGATTCATGCATAATCTGTGACTCTGTGGCTGTGCATTGCATGCACCCTCATCTAAAGGGGAGCATGGAAAATATAATGTTTCTGGGTATTAACACACATGCATTTATGCTGCTTAAATCGTCACTCAAATACTGCTTATTATAAACAGCTGCTGCCAGTTGGAAGGTAAACAGTCATGTAGCTGTCTTACAATTTCAACGTTTCTGAGGAGACGTCAGATGAGATGAGTTTGTGGGTGCATTCGAGGGTGGGCCGCCAAAACCCGTTTTTGACATCTAGTAATCTTTCAGCAGATTCATGGTATTGATCAGTTTGACTGTGGTTGATTTTGGAGTCACTGGTGGGCAACAACAGGAAGCATCATCGGGAAATCATTGTTTTTCTCTCTGTGTTTTTACCTTTACGTGGTTGTTACTCACCCGTCTTCATTAATGCTTTTATTATCTTTTGTGGCTCAATCCCATATACACTGTCCTGCTGCCCTAAATACTAATATTATGGATTAGTCCGCCACTGAAAATAGTCCCATACAAATCTGCTTTTTACTCTTTTTGGAATAAAAAAAACACACAGCGTCCTGCTCTTCTAGGGAAATTATGAAGCCTCTCTTAAATATATTATATAATAGTATTTACAAGCTGTTTTTTAAATAAAGAATACAGAATAAGGAAGTTAGAAAGCACTGATTTTGCTAACATAAGATTTGTTGACAATAAAAAAAAAACGTAGCTGCACATGCCCATAGACATATGTTGCTGAAAGGCAAAGCAAACTGCAAATCGAAGAGTTCAGCCGTCACTGAATATCACTTAACACCAATATGACTTACGTAGTTACAAAAGCGGCAATTGAAGTTTGCGCTTTGCACGTGTGTGGTGATGTTACAGTTGCGAATGTCTGCATGTAGGTTTAGGTTTAGGATATTAAACTTCCTGTTGTTGGTGTACTTCTTCTGCCTCTCATAGAAATAAGACGACATCAACAGGCCATGTAAGCAAAAAAAAAAACCAAAACCAAAAGTCAGCAGTAAAGATGTTGGTTCGTTTGAATGCACTGCAGCCTCCTCCAAGGCCAATCTTTAATGAATATATCATGATGTTTTGACATGTAATGCCCCAATTTAGCACCACACCTCCGGCTGATAGATGTAAATTTTAATAAAACTGAGAGCATCCAGTCCAGGAGCATAGAGTGTAATTTCCAATTAAATTTGACCATTTGACCTGCAATTAAGAAATAATATCTTTCCCAAAAATGCATGATCTCTTTTTTTTTTTTTTTCCAACAAAGCCCATTTAAAACCAGTGTTGACTGGCTGGGACCCTCTTTGCATGGGCCTTTATTTGATTTGTGCATATAGTTACACAATGGACATACATTTGTATGTATAAATATAAACTGGATGCCCAAATTATCACAACACTGTGTTGAGTGCCTGAGGTCAGCAGCATCTCAGGAGACGCAAGTGGACCCTTTCAGTCATATCATAGTGTGTTTTTTGTTTCTCATTTTAAGGTTTTCTTTTTGCCAACTTTCATCCCCTCTCCACCCTGCAGGTGGTTCACCAGCCCTCATTTAAAATGAAAAGAAAATTTATAACTGCAGAACAAATCACACTGTGTCCGGCTTCAGCCTGAGAGTCGAGGCTTGGTCCAAAAATGAGAAAGGAAAAAGATAAAATTGTGTAAAAGCTAACCTCCGTCTTTGTGGCTGACCTCCACTGGCTATCAGGGGTGGGCTTTCTAAAAAATTCCCAGAAAATGGATCAAGGAGTCACGATGGTGAATCTGTGTTGACTGAGACCTGAGTTTTTTTATTTTTTATGTGCACTGGCTGAAAATAGAGATTCAAAAGCTCCATCAGTAAAGTGTCCGCTTAACATTAGTGAAGCGCCCAGTCTGTAGTTTTGAGAAAGCAAAATGTCCACGCAAATGTAGTCTGCTGATTGTATGATTTGGATATGGGATACATGTCTGTCAGAATAAAGAGTTTAAGGAAACCCAATGAAGGCCATCACCATTTTCTAAAAAACTTTCTGCTCTGCTTTCAGAAGATGAGAATCTGTGACAGATGATCATCTAGGGAGGATGAGAGCTTTTTCTTAAAGGTCCCATATTTTAAATTTTTCCAGTGTTTCATTTGAAGTATTGATATCCATAAGAGTAGTTTTAAGAACCAAAAACCATCTCAGTGTAGTTTCGCATCTCATCTCACAGGCTTCTCTCTGGAGCTCGTGGAAATCTCACTTTTTACCATAAAAGACCTTTAATGTCTACGCCTGAGGCAGATACAATGTGTAATAGTAAGATCTGGAGACCAAGTCTAGATCGGGTCCAAGGTTCATTTTTCAAACAGTAAAATTTTTTCTTGTGATGGATAGATAGATCTTGATGGCAAGTTAGACAAAAGTTAGACAAAAAGCAGCTTCAAAGGTTCATAAATGTTAAATAAAATCACTGCTACAGAATCAGTGTCTGAAGTCTAGATGCTTTGCTTCTTAAAAAAATTCAAGCTTTGTCACGTTTCCCTTCTCATTTTCTACATTTTAAAACATGAGGTGCTTTTTTAAAATGAGAGTCAGCGCCTGGGAAAACAAGAGACTTCTATAAATCTGGTGACTGTAGCTAATTGCTCCGTGTGGAGTTCAGATATTTCATGGTCTTATTCACAAATTAAGACAGGGGATTGTGAAATTAATCACTGGTCTCTTGTAGCTGTTGTCTCTGTACTAAAGAGTGAGCTGAGCTGCAAAATAATGCCGCTCTCAAGCAGCCGATCCTCATCCTGACCCTCTCTGACGGTAACCAGCTCGGGAGTACTGAACGATGGGATGGGATCGAGGACGCAATCAACTTCATTCAGGTTTCCCCGCAGGGGTGGATGGCCTCTCTCTCCACGACTCCTGGAGGAGCCCGGTGATCTGGAAGGACCTCAGACGGAAGATGGTGGGCACGCTGAAGTGGATCGGGCTCCTGGTAAGGATTGTATTCGGGTGCCTCCCAGCTGGGGATGTCTGACTTGGTGGAGATCTGAGGGCAGAGTGCAGGGCAGAGGGACGAGATGTCCCAGCTGGCAAGAGAGCAGATAGGGATCCCCATGAGGGAATGAGAGGTGGACTTCCTTTAGCTTGGTGACAAACTCATGCTATTCTCCCAACTTCAAACCTTTAATTTAATGAGTTTTAAAACAAAACTTTGGAAGAAACTCTTAGACCTTTATATCGTGCAAACTTAAATCTTCGAAAAGTTTTAACTACTTGTCTTGTTTTGTCTAAATTGTCTCAGACGTGGTGTGGAATACTTTAAATTAGACACAATTCGCACACCCAACCGCCAAACCCAGCCTTCTCCCTAAGAAGTTCTGTGGCGCTGTAACAACATTGCGCTCCTTCTGCCTGTGTTCATGACGGACTGCAGTCATTATTCGCTCAGCCACAGGAGGTCACTTGTCAGGAAACCAAAAAAACGCAGGATGTTTCCAATGCTTGAACAACTTTCCAGTGATGCAGAACTGGATCACATTTTGACATTTCTTTGTCAAAAACGTCTGATGGGAAAGTCTTTCCTGACTTGAAGATCCCCTTGAGGCAAATTTCAGATTTCTGATATTGGGCTATATAAATACAATTGATTTAAATTGACAATATGAGCAGATGTAGAGAATAAAAACTTGATATTAAGGCATGTCCTGGTGGATGGACGCACAGTTTTAAGAGAATTCGGACACAAGACCATGATGATCGCTGAATTAAAATCATTACTGCCAAAACCCTCACCTTTTTTTCCCTCAAATCAAGATTCTTAGAAGAAAACCAGCCACAGTCCAAAGAGAACTGTCTCCTGTGAGCATCACTTGGGCTTGGTAGTTCTCTGTGCAGCCCCTTCATTTGTTATTCTAAACAGGCTGTCATTTGGCTATTTAGCACTTATGATGATGAATAATGGGTTTTTGCTTGCAAATATTTCTGTTGGTCACAGCTGGAAGGAAAGGACTGAAATAGTGCGACACAATAAAAAAATGCATCCATATTGCTTTAAGTTCTCATTTCATTTGTTTATTTGGCTGAAGAGTTTCATCTCGACTGTGAAAAGCTGTTCCCAGATCGCTGCCACAGATCTAAAAGTGCAGCTCATGTCCCTGTGGGCTGCAGTGGCTTCATTTCCTCTCCATGTTTTCACACAATACCCGTGTTAAGACATCTTCTTCTTCTTCTTTGGCAGATGTAGGAAAACTCATTGTTCTTTGAGCCTGAAGTGAAACGAGCGGAGACGGCGCACCTTGAGGGTTTTCACATCATCAACTTGTCTATATCCGTGTAAAACCTCTTCTGGTCTTAGCTCGACTTGGGGCTTTGCATGATGTGTTTGGTCTAACACCCGTCCCCTGTCTCTCCTTGATAGGGGCCGGTCAGGGCGATGGAGCCGTGGCTTACCTGGGTGGATTGCCTTGGATGGCCGCCTAATCATCTGGCCCCCAGTCAGACACCGGCTGGGCCAAAGCTACGACAGCACAACAGATGGGCCCTCAAAGGACCCACCACATCTGCAATCCTACAGGAAGATGAAGAGGAGGATGGCGGGGGTGAGGGTGTACGTGTGTGTGTGTGTGTGTTTGGTTGGGGGGAGGTAAAAGAGACAGGAACTAATTTCTCTCCTCTTCCCATTTCACGCAAATGAGTGCAAGGGATGTGCATAACGAGCTGGCATCCAGCTTTTGGCGAGGTGAGCGGAGATCTGAGTCATGAACACCACTGAGGCGTTCACCGAGGACCGAAACAAACATCGCTCCTTCTCATGCAGAAGCTCTCAATTAACAACAAGGAACTTTAAATGATTTAAGGGAATAGAGTGGACTTCAGCGTACTCATCAACAGCCTTGATGTTGTTTGCTCAGAGTTTCTGGAAATGATTCGTCCGTCAACAAAAGTGGCCCGAAAGAAAAGTTCCACTCACAATCTGGATAACGAGGGGTTTCCGCAGATTAAAAGGAAGCAAGTGGAAACTCTGAGTAGCGGTGCTGCTGAGCTGACTTTGTATTCCTGAAAGCTGCTGCTCAGACTATTAAGGCTGTACTTAAGAATCACATCAGTATAGATTTTAAGCAGCTTACTGGCTTTTTGCAATACTTGGAAACTACTTTTATTTTTTAACTATAATAAAGAGATAATAGCCATAGAAATAATAAGAATCATTCAAATGCCCTGTTGCAAATGGCTTACTACACTGAATCAAAGCAGATTTAATGTGTCTCTTTGACACTGATCAGCGCAAAAACACCTGCTAATGTGAAAGTTAATACAGCTGATACAAACAAGTATTTTCTACTTTAATTTTGCAATGAATTTAGATCACTTTGTAGACATTTATTTTCATTTTAAAGATCTTTCTCTGCTCAGTGACACTTCCAAGTGAGGTGGTGAATACTTATTATAGATACTGTAACCAAATAAGTTATGGGAGGTTATGTTTACCCCCCATGTATGTTGGTTTGTATGTTTGTTAAGTACTGAACCGATTTGCGGGATCAACCCATTACATTTTGGAGATTTATTCTAGGGCAGATACAGGAAATGTTTATCACTTTCCTTAACACAGCGAGAAAGGGCATGTGTAGGATTATTTGGCCTTGGTGGAGGTATGTGCTCTACTGAGTGCCATTCTAGTTTTGTATGTATTTGTATATTTTTTGATTCATTTATTTCACCTTGTGGCAATGTTGTTTTGCCAGTTGCTGTTTTCCAAGGTCAAGAGAGAACCCTCTGTCTCAATATTTCAACCAACACAAAAGTCTTCAACATGCAGAGAAAATGATCATCTACAACTCGGGAAAGTTCATCATCTGCTGATGAAGCTCATGTGAAATGACTGAAAGCTTACACAGTTATACTCATTTAGCATTTATAGTGTTTGTCATCGGGCCAAGATCTAGAAAGCGAAAACACTGCACACGCAGCTATCATCCTGACTCCCAGTGTGTGTCTGTTGTGTGTGTCGTCTGTATTTATCAGCCTGCTGCCCGCTGACTAAGCCAGACTCCGGTCGGCCCAACCTCTGTCTCTCCCCCGACAGACGGATGCAGCTGCCGGCTGCTCAGCGCCACAGTGGGAGTTTCCCCAGGAAGCCGCACGGCAAGGGGTCGAAACCAGTCTGAGCGATTAACACCACGGATGCACCCAGCCTCTCCGGCGTGTTGACCGTCATTTGCCTCTCCTGGTAGTTTTTGATGCTGATGTGGGGCCTGGTGAGAGGAAGCCTTTCTTTCTGAATGCCCGGCCCCGCTGCTAAAAGACAACATTCTGCTGCTAAATTACAGGCTTGTTTTACTTGTGGGTTGTGGAGTTTTTGTCACAAGAACCCAGGGGAGACGATCATGTCCCGATCACACACAACACATTGAAAAAAACAATGTGGAGAGAGCTCTTGACTGATTTTTTTTTTTCTCCCACATTCAAATAATAAAGCTTAGCAATGATTTGCATATATCAACTTCTTTACTAAGCATGCTTGTACATCTGCTCAGAATTAGTCATTATTTTCTTCCCATAATTTGGCAGGGGTTGCCCTAATGTGCCGCAAACTGGCTGTAAACTCCACAAGGCTACAAAAACAGCCCAATAAAAATCAAGCTTCCAAATACTTTCATCAAAAACTGAACACACATAATCTGAGCTCTGGGACCCTCCAGACTCTCGTTGTTTGCAGCGTCCATGTTTATTTTCATAGCATGCAAAAAAATTTTTTTTTTTTTTTTTCTGCAGCATTGACAGTGATGTTGTGAAGATAAAAATCAGAAGTGAAGTCAGCCCATAGGGGAGCATCCAGCAGTGTGAATGGTAATGATGATGGTTATGAGAACCTGGTATACAGTGATGGGAGAGAGCAGATGACTCACCCAGATGGTAGAGAAACTATAATCGCTCTGTCTCAGAGTCAAAGCTGCCATCTTGGTTCGTTCATTGCTTCCATTTCCTCTGCAACGCCTTCCTGGTGGAGCAATAGCGGCGTAATGCTCAGTGCAGGAACCCCCTCTGAGTTGTCCGTGATTAGGCATGTTAGCCTGGCAACAACGTGCTTGATTGCCATTACCTTCTGCGTTTTCTAATTTAGTCTCAGCTTGGGGTGTTGCTAAATCTGAGTGCGTGAAAAGGCGAAAACACACTTTGAGGGGTTAGTGCTGAAAACCAGATGAACTGCCAGAGTGCTGAGTTTAATTCCTCTTTCATAACAGGCCACAAAATCAGTCATTAGCCACCACGTGTGCACACCTCCGACTCCCATTGTCTTTGTCTCATTTAATGCTTGTCACGTGTGAAATGAACTATCAGGCCACCAAGAGCACTTATGATAAAAAATGACGGGCAAAATCCTGAAATATGGCGCTTTATGGGATCCAGAGCCTACTTTTACAAGGTTAATGAACTCTCACTAACTTTAATAGTCTGTTTTCCGACTCATGCATCTTCATAAAGCGCCCTTCCCCAAAGTCTGCAGGCGAGGGGTGCCATTTCAAACAGCTGTGCCAGGCGTACTTCTGCAAAATGAAAGGAGTCTCATGATGAATCGCATCCAGCTTCCAGTTTTTTTTTTTTTTGTTGTTTTTTTTCATTTTTCCATTGTTCCCCTCACCTGGCAAACTGTCTGTGGATTACCTTCATTTCCCTTGATGCCTAGAGGTAAGCGAATGAAGAGAAAGTGCAAAGAGAACAAGGGACTTCTGTAAGTTCCTAATCACCTGGACCAAAGGCGGGGGAGGGGTGAGGCGGGTTGGCGGAGGGCGGGGGGGGGCGGTTGCATCCCAAGAGTGGTATTAACAAGCGAACAGAGCGAGAAGCCAAGCTGAGAGCTCCAGGCCTGCTCGCAGCTCTGCAGACACAGGAAGACTTCCTTACTTCACGTGCGTGTGAATGCGTTTCCTGTCTGGGGTTAATGAAACTGACTCACATGCTCTGCATACTGTTAAAAGATGGACGGCTTATGAGCGTGGTGTCTTTATATCTCTTTGTTGTCATCTTGCATCTCTTTGTGGTTCTTTTGCGACCCTTTCTTGCTATTTTGCGTCCTTTGTGGTAGTCCTGCATCTCCTTGAAGTCGTTTTGCGTCTCTTTTTGGTTGTTTTGTGTCTTTGCATAATCATTTTATACCTTTTTTGTAGCTGTTTTGTGTCTCTTTGTTTTAGTTTGATTGACTTTCATCAAGAAATCCTAACAGTCACTTCAAGCAGAGGATTGGGTCCCGGGGTGCGATTGCCTGGTGGGCCTGTTCAGTTCTCCCTCCAGGTGTTAAACTGATGCCATCAACCTTTATGAAAGCCACATTCACTCATAAACACACCGCTGCACATGAGCACTTTAGTTGCTAACACAAGCACTAAAATAAGAAGGATTTCAAAACAGTACATCCCCGGAGAGGTGATACAAAGATTAATCAGTTTATTTTGGGCTCTGCTGTAGAGCGATGTATATGGAAAGGGACTTGAGAGCTGGCAGGTAGCTCTGCTTTTACTGCGAGTACCCTTTCTCGCCTGACACCCAACTAAGCAGTGACACCGGGTGACATTTAAAACACTTGTGACAGCAACAGCATTTCAAATGTTGCAACTCTGAAAGGAAAGGAGGGCTCTCGGCGAGAGGGAGATGCAGGCGACGGGGAAAACTCGTGGCTACGCGGTTGATCCATATTTTTGGAAGGTCGTATAAACAATATCTCAGGGGCTTCATGCATAAATGGAGCTGAAAGGAAATGAGACTATTTAAGGTGTCACTTTGTGTTAGGGGTGTTTTACAGTGGCATGCCGAATTTGCTGTGAGCCCAGTGGACCGTTTCCTCTCTCACACCCACACGCAGGTACGCCACCAACCGTGGTAACAATTACCTGAGTCAAAAATGACAAATTTAATTGCAGCCCCTTTATTTCCTATGCACTGCAATGGTGAAGGGAAAGGGGGTGCAATGCACTCAAAATTCAGTCCTTTTTAACAGACATTTGAACAGGGCCTATTTAATGTCAGGTGCGGTTCATTCCTGCCCTTTAATTATATCTGGAATAACAAGCTAGAAGATCCTTGGATGTGAAATGTGACTATGTGCATTGAAAAGACAGATGCTGAACAGTATAAAATAGAGAAAAGATTAGATTTTTTTTCCTGCAAAGTTTAAAAAAAAAAAAAACCCTCACATTCAGACACATTCAAAGCATGTAGCCTGAACTATGTCACCTTAACACATAGCCTACTTATTTATTTATTTTCCCTAAAAATACTCTTCACTCCTCGGTGTCAGCATGCCTCATACCTGTGTGTTTATAGCAGAGCTGCCACATGGAATCTGGATGTATTTCCATGACTTGTTTCAGCACATGCTGATATCAAATTGCTCCGGTTTAGCTGAGAGGGTGACGTGACAGAATAAGTGATAGACGACTGCAGGAAAGTGACTGCAAGACAATCTGGTACATACTTTTGTGTGTGGATTGACCAGTTAACCGGTGGACCCTGAACTGGTGACTGTTATGTCCATTTAAGGATCAATATTACATCTGAGGCTCGTACTAAATCAAAGATTTGACCTTCTTGTTGGCAGATGTAGATGTAGAGTGTTTTTCTCTGTGGAAAAATGTATCAAGAAAAGTAAAAGATCATCAAATTCATTCATTTCAGGGGGTTAAACTCAAATCTACATCTGTTCTCCATGTTGATAAGTGAGTTAAAACCATAGCACAGTCTGGTTTATCTGCTTATCATATGTTTTTTACTACACCACAGCTATTAAATGCAGTGTAGTAGGTACATAGGGTAGTAGCAGAAAGTTGTAGGAATTGCATTAAGAAACATCAACCTTGTGAAGTACTTGAGTAAGTGTATTATCGACATCCTATCCTCACTTCCTTTATCGTGTAAGAAAAGGAAATATATTTCTCACAATCTCTGACATTCTCTGGGCAGGTTGCTTGACATGAAAGAGGCCAGATGCTTAGGATAGGCTGGCCTGGTTCATTCTGGAGAGTCAGCAACATCTGTCACGGGTGTGCTGGTGTTAGAGGTCCTTGATCCTGGGCTGAAATAACATCGGCTGGGTGGTCTCTAGGTTTAGGCAAAGCTACAGTATGTGTATTTTAAAAGCCACGCATCCTTGAGACAAGGCGGTTAAAAGTCTTTTCCTGTTCAGTCACTGTACAAACTGTACCTTTTGGTAAACCTCTGTGATGGCCTGGATGTAGCTACAGCCTTCAAATCCCTTTCTGTGCATCCTGACTTTGAAGACAAAGGTACAAAAACATGAAACCAACTAAAAGGAAAAACAGTTAAATCTGGCATCACATACACATCCATGAATACGCACATAAGCTTTGGATTGTTTGTTTATTTACTTTCCATGTCAGTTTGAGGGGTGCGTGAAGATTAGAGTGTTAACCGTAACATGGGGAAACCAAAAGCAGCGGTGACAAAAACTTAGAAGAACAAGAGCAGAACAAAAGAAGCAGTGAGGCGGCTGAGGGAATGTGAGGATTTAGTAAATGCAACGGAGGTGTAAACAAAGACAATGAGCTGGGGAAGGAAACTGAGACAGTTTAAATACACCAACGTTCAGTCAGGAAACATTTTCGACCGTTTGTCTGGCTACAAAGGTTTGAGGTGCACAAATGAGCAGTTTGCAGAGCAAGTCCAAATCACGTCCCAAGTCATATCATCCATTATCCATACCTCTTATCCTTATAGGGTCACGGTGGGTGGGTGGGAGGGGGGGTGGAGCCAATCCCAGTTGACATTGGGCACGGTACACAGGCAATTTAGATTCATCGATTCACTTAACCTTTGGATTGTGGGGATGAAGCCGGAGTACCCGGAGAGAAATCCACGCTTGCTAGGGGAGAACATGCAACTCCAAACAGAAAGGCTGGCCAGCAGGTTTCGAACTCAGAACTGACAGAGCTAACCACTGTCCCACTGTGCCACCCCCAGGTCATATCAAAGTAAGTCAAGAGTCAAGTCTTTTGTGTGCAAGTCTCAAATCAATCGAAACACGTCCAGGATAAGTCTCAAGTCCATTGTGAAGAGTCAATGTTGAGTTAAGTTAAAGTCTCAAGTCAAGTATTTGGTCTTGTCTCTAGTCAGTCAAGTCCAGCTGTAAGTCTTGTATGATGTCAAAGTCAAAGCTCAAGTCAACTGAGACAAGGTCTTTGAATGAAAGCTTTCTGAACGTTTTTCATTCAGTGCTATGTTAACAGTATTTGTTGCTTAACTGAGAATAAGTCATTTCAATGCAGAGGCTTAACACTTAAAAATGGTTTTACATTCAAGTCTTGTGTCAAGTTAAAGCGAAGAGAAGTCAAGTCCAAGTCAGGTTTCAATTTCAGGTTTTACAAATGTGACTGGAATTCACATTTCAGGTCAACTCCGGCAGTTGTTTTCTCTCTTTTCTCTGTGCATGCAAACCTGCCAAAATGTAGTTTCCTTTGATGTGCGCAGGCGGCAGACTTAATAAGGGGGATTCTTCTTTTTCTTTTTTTTCAGATATGAGCTTGGCATGGAGGTGTCTTGGGTTAACTCGGCTGATCTGATCAGCCGTGGTGAAAGTGGAGGCTGACCTCATTGATCATGAGCCTGACAGCATGTCGGTGCGGGATCATTCCTCCAGAACACCTACGCTCCTTTTAAATCGTTCTCCCTCCTTGTTGCCCGGTGCAAGAATAACTATAGTGGCTGCACAAATGTGTGTAGAAAACCTCAAGGTCACGCACACACTGAATATGATGAAGTGAGTCTCTCTCTAGGTCTCCTACTTCTCAATTTCATCTCGCTCCCCACCAGCCTCTCTCTAGTTACCTCTTTTAACTTCTATTTTGCACTCTGTCTCTCCGCTTCAATGTTCTTTATTCTCACCCTCCCTCTTGCAGTCTCTCGCTCGCCCTCTCCTTTATTCCACTTCTGTCCACGGTTTAAGATGTCATTGAGAAACCTTGAGATAGATGAGGTCTTCAACGAGAGGTAACCATCATCTCAGCACTACAGTAGAGTTAAAATATTATAAATCAGAGAATATGATCAGGGATGACAGCGCTTTTGCCTCGGAAAGCCCATAAACCCCGATGCAATAATGTTTGCAGGGAGAATGGCAGAAGTTGTCATAAAATCAAACATATGCTCAATACGGGCGCCGCGTGTGTGTGAAATTGAATAACCTGCGTCATGTGACAAAAAGCAGTCTTAAAAAACAAATTTGAATCTTTTTTCCTCCGCTTCACAGGATCCATTTAAATGCAATCAGTGGAAAGTTAAAAAAAAAAAAAAAAAAAACCCATTTCTGTTCAGTTGAAATATGTTTCTCATTAAAGATGTCAGTAGGAAACGCAGGGATGTTGACGCTTTAATCGCCTTGCTTTCATATACACCGTAATGGTACTTGAAACAGCTGTGTCTCAGAGGGGAAAAAAATCTGTCAGTGCGTCATGTGGTCAAGTATTGCTGAGACCCTCTGGAAATGTTCAAGTTGTGGTGAAGGAAAAAGTGGATTATTTTGATTCAAGTGGGTGTAGGGGGATGGAGGGGGAGGAGAATTTTCCCCTCTGAAGATTTAAAAATAAACGGCAGCCACCCTCCCCACCCCACCCCCCTCCCTTTTATCTTGTGAGACCACATGCAAGCCTGCAGTTCTTCCCTTTTTAAATTACAGCTGTAGGTTTGTGGCAGGTTAGTAAATTCACAGCAGCAACTGAGAGAGTAGCAGAATAAGAAAGGCTAAAGGGCGGTGGTATTACATTCAACTCCCCACTCAGCTTATTTTTTTCTGACTAGAAATCATTACTTTGTTTTCATGTTTGCAAAATCATACAACTTTTATATGGTCTGCACTGCCAACACTCCATCCATTAACAGCTGATTCTTTTCTTACTGATTTTATTTGAACTTTCTCCCATTTTCCTCTTCACTTTCTATCATCAACAGTATATGAAGCTGTCTGTGTTGCATCAGGACCTTGTTGACTGTAGACTGTGGTGATCAGTGTCCTCTTGCAGAAAGAAGCAAAATTAGTTTTAGAATTTGTGGGGACATAAAATCAATAAACCGATGAGCTTCTTTAAAACAAATAGAGTGGTTTTCTTTCCAAGTTGTCAAATGCAACACATTTTTTGGGGGGTAAAGGAGTTATTACATGACATGAAGTGCATAATTGCATTGATCTAAAATAGTCTGTGGTGTTATTTAAATCTTATTTGGGAATGAATTTAAACTTTCTCTCATTATTAGTGATGTGCCCCTGTTCTCACCAATTAAACCAATTCTAACCAGTCTAGCAAGGTTCTTGTCCAGTAGGCTGCTGCTTTTAGCCAAAAAGCTCAAATAAACCGACTGTACACTACCTCCCCAGCACAAATGAATTCAGTGTTTTTGTGCTCTCTAGTGCAGTCCAAAGTTTGATTGACATACTGTCTCATTTTTAATTATGAACACATTTTTTCATTTCCCGTCATTATTCTAACTCATTAGCCATCAGATTGATGTGCTGCTCCTCTGCCCTCTAGGGCCCAAAATAAATAAATAAATAAAGTAGCAGATGTTTGCTCACACATTTAAAAAAAAAAAAAAAAAAAGGTGTGTGTCTCTGGACATATTTAAATGCCTTTCTGCCCCCTAGTGGCCAGAATTTGACCAATGCTGCTTTAATGTTAATTTTGCAGTGGCTGTCCAAAGTTGTAGTAGTAGTAGAAGTAGTGGTAGTAGTTTAGTAGGTACAATTCACAATCTAAATTTCATATAATAAGTAAATTTATACTTTATACTATGTATATTACACAGTACCAGCCCAGCAGACCAAGTTTGCTGTTTTGCAACTTTAAAATAACATTGGGTCATTAGCCACAACTATGTATCTGTTAGCATATGTTGACGCTTTTCTGCCTTCTAGAGGCCAGATTTTTGATTTACGTACCTTTCAGTTTAATTGGCAGCACCTTCCCCAATATTGACATAATTCCAAGTTTAAATTTCGGTTTGGTCTATGATTTTAGCTGCTGTTGAACTAAAGTCCACTCTGGACTTTCATGTGGCCACTTGGACAGAGAAGCCACCATAAGTATATAGATGTAGGAGATCCAACCATATTATAACCTCTGTCAGAGAGAGGAAAGGTGAGGCAGTGATGGAGAGCGCTGTAGATGTCTCTCCATAATGCACTTCCTGGTAACCTGCCAGAACTGCTAATTCGATACATACTGAACGCTACTTTGCTGTCTGTTTCTGATTAAAATAAAGCCAACTGAGCGGGGAACAGTGATGGAGGCACTTTGAGCTGCAGGTTGGGTGAAAAGATTAACACTGTTCCTATTATTACCTGCATAAATATGAGCACGCATCAATAATTCATCCTAATGGCTCAATGTGTGCGATTAGATGTCAGCTTCTCATCCTTTCAAGGATTTGCATTTACTGCTTTTTCTGCTGCTTCACATATATTTGATTCGTGCTGCAGCAGGTATGAAGACAGATGCGTTTTTTGTGTGTAAACTTGTGTTTACAGTGCACACATACTCCCATGACCAGATCCCATTAGCCTCTAGCTATTTATTTACAGCAGTAGAAAGATACCGATACCAGGATAAAAAATCAAAAACACCAAAACAGGGCAGAGAAGTCTCGTGTTTATTTGTTGCTTATTTTTGCGTTGATGTCAGGCCTCACTATTGATCTCAAAACCAATGACTGGCTTGTGGAGCTCTTTTACACATTTGAAAAATTCTTGCTTGTCTTTCCAGGTTGCTCTTCATTGTGTATTTATCTCGTGAGTGATGCAGTCGTGTTGCTTCTTGGGAAGTCATGGGATTCCTCTGGAAGAAATAAATAGCGCTGCAGGGGAGGAGAGTGAGATGAACTGTGAAGGAGAAGCCTACTTTGTTAAAAGTAGAACAGCAGAGGCATTGTCTCAGATGCTTCCTTTTGATGTCAGAATGGAGACCTTGTGACCATGTTGGGTTGATGTTATTTAAACATCACAACTATGGTGCCATTGATGGTTTGCAACAAACAAACAAACAAACAAACAAAAAGACAAACACATTTTAAAGTGTAAAAATAAGTGCCTGACTGCTGATCTGTGACCAGTCATCAAAACAGATACTAAAGTGAGTTAAACCATTAAAAAACCATCCGTTCAACTAGGGAAAAATGTAATGGTCTCTGACAGCTGCCTTAAAGCTGAATTTATTTATTTTTCTTCGCACTTGAGCAAAAGAAAGAGAGAAAGAAAGAAAAAGACAGACACAGAATGGTGATAAATTATTGCTTTACAAAGTTATAAAGTCATACATTTTTCATAATTTAGTTATTGTAGGTTTAAGTGAAATTTAGTGATTACAGCACACGTTTACATTCACATTAACACTGCAGGCTGACATGCTATTCAAAACTCACAGGCAATGTTACAACTCGTTTCAAAAGAATAGTTGTTTTTGCTACCTTGAGCAGTCAAGTATAGGAAATGATTTACTCATCACAAATTATTCAAAAATTTAAGATTAAAAGAAAACTTGTCAATATGAGGTCAATTCCAAATATGTTTGATTTAAATTCAAATTCAACACTTGTTACTTGTTACTGTTATAAATAAAATTAGTTATTGTTTACTCACATCCATCTCAGCCAAAACTCCATTAATGGGCAAGATTGCTCCTCTTTACGTTCTTCCTCCTGCTGGTGTCTGCACTCTGTTGGAGATATGAGGCCTCATTTCCCTCTCACCAGAAAAAGCCATTTGCTGCCATTCATCCTTCAGCAGTTTGGAAAACCAACTTCAATAGATCAAGATAATCCATAACAGTGAATATGAATCACTTACGAAGTCACATATGAAGTTTCTATTTGATCATTATTTCATTGTGCCCTATTTGAGTGTTTTCATATGACTGCACACATTACTTTACCCTCGGCTCACTGTCAATCACCTGACACCCACAGGAAGAAATTGAAGTGTGTGCTGGGAAATATTCCCTCAATTACAAGTCGCCTTACAAGCTTAACTGTCACATGTCCTTATTTGTGCCGTTTGTTGGCCGAGACAGCAGTGCATGCAAGATGCTTGTTACAAAAAAAGCTTCACAAAAAAATTCGAGAAATGTCTAATTTATTTCTGTGTATTTATTTTAGTTCATCATTATTTTACCAGAGCAGTATTTTAAGATGATAATAGATCATCAGTCATTTTAAATGAAACCACTAAACATATTTAAAGGGTGTATGACAAACGTCCATAAAAAATCAACTTAATTAAGTTGTTTCGGTCTGTTTTGCCTGTCAGTTATTCAACAGTGAGTGTCTGTTAGAGGTTGGTGTTACCACAAAATTTGGTTTTCCTATACAAAGTGGCCAGGGTGCACCAATATCAATATGAATATACTTTTACATATACTTACCACCAAATAACTTTTAACATGAGTTAAAAAAATGTTTAATATTGCACTTTGGCCTTTCTTTTTTTTTTTTTTTTGATAGAAATCAGATGTTGGCAGGTCTCAGGACCATGGGTTGAACAGATTCTGGGGGTGAACCATCCCTTTTAAAACAGAAAGTGGAGAACTGGCAAAGCAGAAGCGCTGCACAAAGTTTGCTGTGCAATGCCAAGAGCGAGGGCTTGGCTGAGGCCTTGGAGGAGTGCTTGGATGAGGGCAGCTGCAGCTGGTGGGGTCTGAGGTCACGAACAGATGTCCTTCACAACCTCCGACGCCGGGCTGTTACTCTTTTGTCGGAGTTCTCATTTTAAACTGCCAAATTTCCCTCAGACTTTCACATGAGTCCACAAGGAAAAAAAAAAACAAAAAAACAAAAACAAATGAATAGAACCATTTGAAAAAGGGAAAGGCTTTCTGGGCTGACTTGATGGCTTCCCCACTCAAGCAACAAATGAACAGTTCATGTTTAGATGACATACAGTGGATGCACTACTCAAAAACAAAAAGCTGCATGGCTCATTGTGCTTTTCCACTTCAGGGATTAACTCTATATCATCCATCTTTTCCCCTCTGTCCATGGACTTATGCACGTCAAAGTAGTCAGCGTTATTTGTTTAGGAAGCAATATTTTACCTCACAACAGAGTCTTGAAACTCTTTTTTCAGTCCCAGGATCACTGTAGAAAGACAAAGATACTGTTAAGAAGTTTTTTTTAACTCATTTTATATTATTACTTTATTTATTATTAGCAGTTCTCTGACCTCGGGAGGTTGGTTTTAAGCACCTGTAAGCTGAAAGAAACCTAGCCTCAACCCCAGAATTTTAGATTAAAATAGACATTTTCCCTAATTTCCTATATAATGCGAAGTTCCTCAAAGTCATTTCTGAATATTAATGGCACATTAAAAGTGGTTTGAGTCTACCAACTCGTGACAGTGCACACCTCGAAGGCCACACATAACTTAGTTTTTACATCTGATACGGGACCTGTGTAGGTTTAGATCTTTGAAATCTTGCCTTTGATATCACTGATCACAGAGTTTTTGGATATTTTTATATCTATTTTGTATCTTTTGCTTTAATGCTTTGCTTTTATATCTTTGGCTTTAACATACATAATCCTCCAAGCTTCTACAGGTTTCTCTCTTCCTTATTTTATTTATTTATATTTATATATAGACATCAAATCAAGCATCAAATCCAGAAACCAATCTGATGACTTTTGAATTACCTGCTTCAAATCAATACAAACAAGCAATGCAACTTTTTAATAGCTTTCACTTGCAAACTATAGACATGATCTGACTTCTGCCTGAAAATCAGATTATTGTTTAGTTTCCCCAGGCAACAAACAATGAAGTGCTTTATGAACACCTTCTGTGTTTTTTTTTTCTGTTGTTTTTTTTGGTTCAGGTTTACTTTGAGTCAAAATAATCTGCCACCAATCACTATACAACAATGGCAGGCAAATGTCTGGAAGTGGTTGCAATGGGAGAAAGGGATTTGAAGGTTTGAGATGCTACCAAAAATAATAAGCTTTGGCTTCAAAGTTTATGTCATAATCGACAACAAAAGCTCCTCTCAGATGGATCCATCAACAGTGCTGAGCTCAAAATATACAAGTACACAGCTAAAGACAGTGGTTTAGTGTGTTCATACTTAGCTCTTCTAGTTTCAGAGTGGAAACTATTATATTGAGAGCTTTTTAAAAACTTTAAAAATAAAAGTTTTACTTCATATCAGAAACATTTCAGTTTACATTTGAGATCCATCAACCTCTGAACAAGACATCTTATATGCTGAAAATACTCAATAACAAGTAAAAGTTAGCGGTACATAAGTATTACCATGAAAATGTATTTAAAGTATCAAAAGTAAAAGTATTGAATATGTAGAGTGCTTAAAATAGATATTGGATTTCAGACACCCCTAAAGTGGGCCGTACCATTTCCTAAACCGGACGTCAAGTCTTGTTTACTTTCCTTACTCGAGTCGGTGGCTCGTGTTGCGTCTCCGCCCCCGTGCGACGGTGATGGTAAATGTAAGTGGCAGTAACAAACTATCCAGTTGGTTGAATACACTTTACTGTCTTACCCACACTGTTTCTGATTTAGATTGTATGAAGTTTCCACAGATGAACGCTGACGTTATCTTGTCTCTAACTTTTGATTCAAGTCACAGTTTAGCTAACTAATGTTAGCTAGCTGATAGCGCCCATCCATTCCCAATGTTAGCTTGTCATTTCATCACCAATATCTAATGTTAGCAAACACTGGTGCTCAGTCATGAACATTGAGACAGTGGAGAATTAGTTGTTGTAGAGATAAGTTATGACATCAATATAGAGTTTATTATTCATTTAAATAGTCTTTTATGTGGCTGTGGTGGCTTGGTTAGTCTTTTACCTTTTTGGTATTAGGTTTTTAAGAAACACCCTCTTTGTTTTCACTCAGGAATTCAGGAGCTTTATCTGGTTTGGTAATTGAACAATATTAAAATTGGCTTCTTACATCTTACTAAAAGCAGTGTTAATCAGGGTCACATTTCAGATGTCTGAGTTTTTAACCGTTACCAAATATCTCACCAAAAATCAAAGATTAGTGAACAATTCTAAAAACTGAAAACAGATTTGTGAACCAGAACTTTGTTTTTTCTTCTTTCCTCTCTGATTAAGTAATCTGATGACCCCGCTGATTTATCTGGTGACCCTGTTTGTGAAAGGGGATTTTCAGCAGTTAATGACACGGACAGGAAATCTTGCAACAGGCTCCGCTGAAAGAGTCTTACCTCTCTTCTTTCTGTGGACATCAATGGACCACCTTTGGAGATCTCTGACCCTACTCTATTTGTGATTTCCTGAGTGAAAGCTGGACATCGTTTGTCAACATCATGGGAGACCAGGAGGAAAGCCCAGGTTGGTCAAATCAAACCTCTGTGGTCAATTTTTTAAGGTAAGACCGATTTGATAGAAGTTGCATTATGATACTTTAAGGACTTACATTACCCTCCCTACTCCTTAAAGGCATGGAACACACAAAAATCTAACTTTCTCAACTGTTTTTCCACACACTTGAAAATAGTCTAATAGGAAAAAATAGGACATTTTCCATAGAATTCACATGTTTCTCACTTCTGAGACGATAGGATTCACTCCAGCTTAGGCTTTTGAGCCAATAGAGTCCTATCTTTTCCATTCATTTTGGTAATGGGACCAGTACAGGACACTATGTGGGATGTTGAATGAGATGATGTGGAATGTTTGGAGTATTGTGGTCTATACCTTTTTAAAGTTAGTCAGGCACAGGCCTAGATGCTGTATGGTGGTAACACATCTGCCCACATCTTTGATAGGTTGATAGTGTTTTTGGTTCTGCTACAGCATTGCATGGGTCTGTATTTGAGTGGAAATAATGGTGTTGCTGTTTGCGTGTGTGGGTCTGATGTGCTGGCAGTGGCTCTTGAATACTTTGTTGGTGAGCCCTGACTACAAAAGTTGTTCTGTGGTACATGCTTCATGAGCTGGCGTTATGGATTTGAACAAGCATGGTACTGTAAGGATTGTAAGACTTCAAGTCACTGAAGCATGCGCCTGCGCTGTACTGGAACAAAAAGTTGACCCCCCCCCCCCCGATTATCACTGTATAATTCGCACTCTACCTAAAACCATAAATTTTTCTTTGTGTATGCTAAGCTATGCTAATGGCTACATCTCAGTGGACACGGCACTGATAGTGAGCTTCACTCAACTTAAAAGCAAATTAGCGAATTCCCCCCTAAATGTTGACAACTCATTAAAAACATAACAGCTCAGCAACTGAATATCAGCTTGTCTGAGACTGAAAAAACACTCTTTAAACCAGCTTCCAGTGGATGCTCTATGTTGAAAAGAAAATGTAATAGAGAGCGAGACTGAGCTGTGGATGACAGTTTTGACAAACTCTTAAAAGCTCATGTCTTGAGGAGGACAGTGTGTGTTTTTAACAAGAGTGGGCACAAGCTTTCTCACACACTCTAGACATCATTTTATTAATGTCCACAATCATGCATTAGTTATTTTAATTGTTCATGAGTCTATCCTGCCTGTATGTAACCCAGGCTGATTTATAGCACGTTGAAAATGACCATTATGACCTACTCAGCTAAACTAATAACACACAAAAGTGTCTGCACTTCTGTTCCTGAAGCCCATAATCAAGCAGAGGGGCCAAATGCTGACCTCATGATGTAACCCTTTTTCTTAATTGGTCTTTTCTGTGATGATGTTTTTAAATTAATTACTTTTATGAGAGCTCCTGCCTCCTTACATGGGCACAGCACTGCTGTGTTTTACAAGCATCAGGCAACCCGAGCGGCGTTCTTGGCATAACTGTCAACCTGATTGATTACAGCTGCAAATGTCTAAAGGTTGAGCCTCTCACCTCTCGACATTTCACTACAGTTTCCTTATGGTTAACTTTGACTCCAAACTTGACAAAGGGATAACAAAAGCGGCAAAAATCCCAAACACTGGAAGCGGCCTGAGAAAAATAAATGTCAGGGAGAGAATGGGCAAAAGAAAGAGAGCTTTAACGCTGGGGATAAAAAGAATGTGAAATAAATGTAAACTGCTGTGTCACAAAGGATGAAGAAAGCTGACGTCATGAAAGATTACGCCACAAACTTTTCCAGTGTTTTATTTGAAGTGTTGATATCCATAAGAAGATACCCTTGTGGTTTTAAGTACCAAAAACCATCTCAACGTAGTTTCTTATCTCCTCTCTCATGCTTCTCTCTGGAGCCCTAGCAACAACAGATCATTGAGCCAATCAGAAGAGAGGCTCTGAGCCTCTCCTCGGACTGTTTTCTGAGTGATTGAATAAAAATATTGCAGATTTCAGGTAAACACTCAGAGAAAAAAGCTGAAAGGCTGGACAGTGGGTGCAGGTGGGCGGGACTTGGGGCATGACTGAGGGCGGTGACTGCTTTGTTGTGACATCACAAAGTTACGGAAGTCCTGATGGCTCGTTTTAAGGGATGGTTTCTGAATACAGGCCGTGTACATTTCTATGTGGACTGAGGGCTTTCATACTTTCACAGTATATAGAACTTAGATCTGCAATATAATCAAAAAAGACATGGAACTCTCACTTTATACAATTTGGCACCTTTAAGTCTTTTCAGCTTCTATGTAGGTGAGCGAGATAACTTTCTTCAAATCAAAAATATGATTCAGAGACTCAAAAATTGACGTTTCATTTCAAGATATGGATTGTTGTCATCAATGCCACAGAAACAGCTCTGTGAACACATATCGATTGAACAAATTCACAACCACAAAACCTTGAGTTAACCAAGAGGGAGGCTAAACTAAATTAATCCACCACTGATTCCAAATTTGGGAATATACAATTACATCCCCCCAGCCCGTTGGCTTTGATAAAATAATCTGTTATCGAACAAATTACAGCATGAGTGTGAGACACCACAGTGTACAGTGCGTTGATCCTTGCTCGCCTAGTTTTATCAACTGATTAGTGAGGGGAAGAAAATATTTTTTTCTTTAATTAACTGGAGGTTAAAGGGAAAATATAAAGCTTTATAAGTGTCACTACACTCCATTTTAATTGTTTAACTAATAGTAATATTTCCTGGGGCAACGGTTTCGGGGCCCCACAGGCACAAAACCAAGTCATGAGAATTATAGCAGTTGAAAAGCATATAATCTTGACATAGCGTCTACTAAGTCTAAGAGGAGGGATGGATTGGAGCTGGCCTTGAGGCAGTCAGCTGACAAACTCTTTATGTGTTGTGGGGACACGGAAAGAAAAAGGAGTGCTTTTAAAAATATTCTGAATTTCATGGTGTTGGGCGCCCTGGTGTGCTGGTCTTTCATGGGTACTGTGGCTTTCATTGCCCAGAGGTTGAAGTATATTACAAGAAGAAAGGCACAAGTTTGAATGTGACTCGGCTCCGGCTTTTAACTCTAAAAGTGACTTCAACTTAACAAATAAGAGAGAAAGAGAGAGATCCTGTTCCATTTCAATAAACTAATTTGTACAAAGACATTTTCCATTTGTACTTTCTGACCGGCCATTGATCTAATTAATTTATGTGGCCCAGCATGAGGAAAAATTGTTGCTTTATCATGTGAAGTGGAGGCTTTTCAAAAGACACCATTCCTTAATCCTGGCAGGTTTTCATTTACTTTGTCAGATACAAGTTATAATAAATGAAAATACCTTGAGTCAGTGTCCTGAAATACTTAAAGGTGGTGACAATGAAATATCAAAAGGAAAATACCCCATTTGACACTTTTTTTTTGGTTGCCTTGTTTCATCACTGAAAGGGTGATTGTGATAGTCGAGAGCTGCCTCTGTCTTTGATATGCATTGCTAAATGAAATAATTAATAAGTCGTTTTCTTTCATTTCACTCAAATCTCCTTTTAAAAGATACACAATGTGGCTCTTTATTAACCCAAGAAAGAGTGACACACACAAGGCAATCCATTTATGAAGATTGAACATGTGCAGAGAGAAGCAATTTAGTCTCTAGAAATTGGAATCAGACAAATGATTGAGTTCCTACCAAAATCCTTGTGAGATGAAAGCCCTTGTTCTTAGAACTAATGTATCAGTACTGGGAAATCTCACGTAGGACAAAGTCTGTTGAAACTCAACACTGGTCTCATTTCCTGCTTTTGAAGTGCAGCCAGAACTGAAGAGTTAATTTCCAAAGCACTTTCTACCTCTATTTCATGATTCAATATTTCCAGGATCCAAGGTGCAGAGTGATGTTACCCATATTGCTATTGATATTGGAGCCTTCTCTCATTTGGGTCATTACTGTCCAACAGGTGTGGCCTTTATGTCAACTTATTAATGCTTCATTTGATTTTGATCTGTCAGAGATATACAAAAGCACACATCACACTGAGACGAACACTTACTGCTGTAATGAATGTCAGGAACTCTAGAATATGAATGTGCAAAACATAAAAGTAAAAAACAACAGATATTACAGCTATTTGTAAGTTTTGCTATTGTTCCATAGCCAATATTAGCATTAACAAATGCTTACTTACCAGTCTAGAAGAAATTTTGTGAGTTGAGCATCAAACTTCATGCATTTACTCACCAAGAGCTTTTTTCCAGCAGTTGAAAGCAACGCCAATGTGAACTCTTGTCTCTGTCACTACTTTTCTTCTATTGAAGTTTGCATGCTAACCAGCTAGCCCGTCTCGCCATTTTCTGATAGTGACTCACTGTAGCCTCGAATCTGCCCTAAAGACATAACGCTCCTCAGAGGATGTATTAGAACGTCTTATATTATAAAGACAATGATGGTTGAAACTCTTGTCAAGTGACAATCACCACCAACCACTCACAGCCAGAAACTACAACGTACAAATAGCCCCTTTTAAAAAAATGTGATGCAGCATATACGGTACAAAACCAGCAAGCGCAGTCTGGTCCAGATCAACATTTACCTGTGGCCAGGAAAGGTTGGATTACCAACTGGGCAAAGCTGAAAACTGCCCAACTTTATGTTCCAACCAACAAATTTTTAGCCAAAATATGGCTAAATAAACCAATTCCATTTGTTGTTTCCATGGCCAGCTGTTTGTGCTTGTCATTCACCATCAAAGCGAGGTAACATAGTTCTGTTTCACAGCAGCTAATCGCACTGGAAACAAACTGAAGCCAAATTTTTTAGACATGACATGGCATATTTTTTGTTTTAATAAAAAAAAACAAAAAACCAAGGATTGCGGAATGGAAGATTGGGGATTGAGTGTGAGTACTTCAAATGATTCCTTTTTTTCCAGTCGTTGGCAGTCATTCTTGAAACTGTGGATCTCACGTTTGGGAACAGACTTTGCGGCTCATGTCCAGGTTCTCTCCCTAAATATACCAGGGAAGAAACAACCTGTCAGAGTGATGTTGATTTTGTTCTGATACATCCTTTGAAAGGTTTGCTGATGACCTTGCAAGGAGAGACCATCGTGATGCCCGGGAATGTATGAAGAGGTTTTTGTCCCAGAGCTGTTTTCATTCACTGCTACGTGATGCAAGAGAGTTCAAAGAATTGCACGACCTTTACATACCTGAGAATGGCTTGTATTAAAAGGAACAGACAGCCTGCCTCAAAGGAACCAGAACCAGTTTCCTCAAGTTAAAGCATTTTGTTGAGAAATATGATCATGTGTGAATGTTTTTACCTTGCTGTCTTTCTTTAAAATTTTTGGAAAGATCAGATTCACAAATTCAAAACCCACAAACAAATATGAAAGAGCTTTTCTCTTTTTTTCTTTTTTTTTTTGTTAAAGTAGTGATTTAGATTCTGCCGGTGAATTTTTTTTTAAAGGTCTTCTCCCATCTCCTCTTCCCTTCACTCAGAGCTGACAGGAATCCGATAGATACAAAGTTGTGCTGTGCCCAAAGGCTGAAGTTCTTTTGTTTCCTTCCGCTTTGCTGTGCGGTTTATACACAGTCGGTACTTTGGGAGCGGCACCAACAAGGGGTTGACCGTATGATAATCTCATTAATCAAGACTCAACCACGAGGAGGCTGCAGCTTTCAACAAGAAAGCTATTACAATAAGAAGTTGTTTTTTAATTAAAACCGCCCTTAATCTGCAACACACAAACACACACACTTACAAACAGGAGTGGCGCTGCGAGCATGTTTTGACTCCATATATCACCCATGTGCCTGTGCATAAGCAAAGCAATTATAGCATCGAGAGCTGAAGAGAGACAGAATGGAGCGAAAAACAAGCACATGATGAGCGTGTCCCCTTGAATTGATGGGTTTGAAATGGCAAAGTATTTATGTTGAACGCAGCTCCACCGGAGGGCCTCGGGAGCTCCGCCGCCCCATCTCCCTGCCTCCGTGTGCTGCTCATCATCCCATTCAAATGAAATGTAAATCCCTGCTCTCTCTGGTTCCTACCATGTCAATACCTCTTTGACTCCCGCTCAGCCCCCCATCTATTCAGCATCTCTCCTCCCTTCAAGAGTCTCTTTCTCTTTATTCTAGCACTGTCTCTCTCACTCAGTCTCCCTCTTCTTCCTCCATCAGCTCTTGCTCTTTCCAGCTACCTGCTGCTATTTCCCACATCTTTCCCATTTTTTCTGGCTTTCCAGCGTGGCTGATGGATACAGGCTGCAGCCAACTAAGCAGGAGAGTTTTATCCTGCCGAGCTCAACAAATCAGTCTGGTTTCATAAATACATTGGTTACACTTTCTTTTTCTTTTTTTTTTGACTGTGGGCAAGATCTCATTAACTCCAACCAAATTTAATTGCAATTACTAAGAGTGCTCTTGGGGCCTGTATATGGTTTTGTGTGAATGTGAAATGAGTGTGTGCGCTGACATTTAGTGTATCACAAGCACATCAAGGAAACACAGCACTATAACAAATTAACAATATGATAAACATGTCTTGTTTATTATGTATGTTGCTGTATTATGTTTTATTTTTAAGCCTAAAGTTTATCTCTGTTTATTATTGACAAGCTGAAATCAATGTCAAGTGTCAGACAATCTCAAGAAACCAATTATACTTCTATCTTAACATTACATCTGTTGATTTCTCATTTATATTTACACATTAAGTTGACGCTCCAATCCAGAGTGACTGACAGCTGGTACAAGTTAGAGGAGCTATTCTTAAATACATCAGGCTGTATTGTTGAAGGATTTAATCATGATTTTGTGGAAGCTTTTTTTTCTGTTTTGTCAGAATGGCTGGGTCTATTTTTTGGAAGGTTATTTCAGGAGATTAGCGGATGGTTTTATCCTGGGTTATGATGAGTAGGCAAGTTGCAGTTTGGCATCTTACTCAAGGACACTTTGACAGAAACTAATGAGCACATGGTGTCAAACCTGCCCAATTGGTGAAGCCATAACCTTTGGGCCACCTTGAATTAGTAGTCATGAGAGAGACACACACGATTAAGATAAACTTGTTTCTTTCCTTTAGAGATTTTCAACCAGTGACAAATGTTATTGGTTTCGAGAAAGCAGGAATAAGGACCTTGACAAAAAGCAGATTTGGCAAATTGTTCCTTTAGCATAAAGGAAGTAGTGCTCAAATAAAGTAAACAATGAGACCTAAATTTTACTAATGCAATCACTTCATAATCTGAATAATTCATTACTCTACATATATACCACATATATATACATATATATCACAGTTAGCTTTTCAAAATTAACTGCATGAAATGCATGTAACCCAATTGTGGTTTGGAATTTTTTTGAAACACTGAAGGATTAAGTGTTCCTCCATGGGTTGAGAAAATTCTCCTGCTTCTTTAGTTACATAAACAATTTTAAAAGCGTGGTGTGGTGGTTCCAAAAGGTGACATTTTGGAGATGCATGGTTTTCATACAACAGCAATGGTAGTCAGCTGGTGGATGAATGACATTTTGAATGACATGATGAATGACAATCTCACTGACCATGGAATGGTTCATTTTTCGTAAATTCAGTTTTGGTGGCATGCGGTGACACATGGGTGTTGCTGGACTTTATTTGAAATGAAAACTGACTTTGGCACAGAAACTGGCTGTGCATGTTGTACATTGAAAATTACCTAAAAGAAGCAGAGGAAGTTATCTGCAAGCCAACAGCTACGCACCCCCAACATCAGCATGGTTATTGATTAAGCTTCATGCATATTTTAAGCCACCTAAAAGCAGAGGTCCACAACAAACTTGCATTTAGTTATTTATTCTCCCAATTGGCTTTTGGTTTGGTTTTCACCTAATTCTTTTAGGTGCTAAATACTCCTCTTTCTTTAGCAGCCAGTTCCCAACTTGGTCTGTCTGCAGTTTGGTTCTTGGTAGGAAGTGTACAGCCGATGTATTAGAGCTTTTCATCTGAAAACAGCTGCCTGCTACTGCTGAATATGAAGTTTAGAATGGAAAGACTACACTAAACAAGGGAAACCAAGCAAATGTTTGGGGCCCCTAAGGGGGAAAGGGGCCCCTGATGGCCCCTCATGTTGGCAAATTTTGTAATGTCAACCCCCTTAAACCTCCCATTAAGGCACTGCCAGCCCCCAAACCCTCTCAAGTGTTGTAACTAGTGTTTACTGATAGCCAGCGTGTGAGGTGTTCAGGGAACATTGGTAAATTGTCCTGTCTAACATAGTCTGCACATGAGGCGTTTAGGGGACATCTAATCTGCATGCAAGGCGGGGGAGGTGGTGGGGGTCTTTGATGGGTTTATTTGCCTGCGGTCCCCGTAGTCTAGGATCGCCAGTGCCTGTCTATGAGCCACTGCCACCAGCTAGCATGTGAGCCAATGCAGATTTGGATGATTCCTGGGGGCACCCTGCAACCAAAATGGAAAATAGGAATGTTTTACTGACTTTAAATATATAAATATATATTATATATTTTTTTGTTACTGTAAAAATCTTAAATATTAACATGTTAAATGCACAAAATTATAGCCTAAGCAAAATAACAAGTAGCTGCAGTTTTAACTGCTTGTGTGTTTTCATTGACATCACTTTTGTCTGCCATGTGGGTTTTTGACAACAATCGTTCTGTAATAATATTTTGAGTCCTGCATGGATTTTGGACATCAGCCAGAGGAAGCTCTGGTAAAAGCCATCATTACACGTTCTAGGAAACTTTTCTTCCTTTGAACAAATGTCATCATCTAAATACACTGCAGTCTAGCACTCAGTGGCATTGTCTGTTGAAAGAAAAAAGAGAATATCCTCTATCAAGTCAAGTCAATTATATAGTACCAAATCAAAACAGAAGTTATCTCAGGGTACTTTTCACACAGAGCAGGTCCAGACCGTACTCTTTACAATATTGTATCCCATCTTACATTGTTGCTCTCAGCAGATTGGAGGGTTCAGCCGAAGACTTACGTAGGGATGTGGACAGCTGAGCTCATTCCGCTGGGCGATGAGTTTCAGATACCAGGATGAGATTGTGGAATAGGACCAGAGTAATCCCAGGTCACCTTCACACACAGCATCAATCCCTATAGGCACCAGCTACCTTCCATCTTTTCTTCTACTTCCTCCCTTCACTCATCCCCTGTCTGTCCATCTATCTGTCTTAGTGTTTTGCTTTCTCTTTTCCTCCTCTCAAATCCCTCATTTTATTTTAACTGCTCCAAACACCCACTGGCTTGGATTAGCTGGAAAGCCATTTGTGTCTTTGTAATAAGGGAAGAGTTGTGTAGTCAGAAATATACAAATTTAGTCTTATCATTTCAAATCGCAAAGTAGGGCTGTGATATAGAAAAATGGTCGACTTCCACCATATTGGAGACCAAAGAGATTGTATACAGCAGAAAGAGGCAACTGTAAAAAATATTTCTTCTTCACTTGTTTGGTCCATTTCAACCAATATGCTAGTTTAATAAATTAGTCTTCAATCAACTACATTGAAATATGTGATTGTATAAATAGCTTTTTTAATCCAAATCACATTGATTTCATTAGGGTCACAAGGCTACAGTTACTGCCTCTCTCCTAAATTACCTTTACATTATTTCATATGCTGCTTTTACTTTTTCTGATTATTAGATTTTGCTACTTGGCCAGTTTAATGAATATTTTAATAAATGAGTGTTTAATATATGATTCAAATGACCAAATGACATGAATTCAGGCGACAGAAATGGCAATTACTGCTACTTTGAGTTCGGCTAGCAGGCTAACCTTTTAGCATATCTGGTGTAACATTTTTCCCCCTGTATGATTACATTTAGCTACTGCCTTTTGTATGTGGTACAGCAAGAGCTCTACTAAGGTGTTGGAGCATCAAAATGCATTTTTCAATAATGGGAAACTGTCTCACCAACTAGCCTTGACCACAGTTGCGCCATTTCAACTAATGAGCTAGTTTAATAAATTTGTCTTAAATTAAACACAAATGTGATTTAAATGACCTTGACAACATAAAACAGTGAATTCAAACTGCACAAATGTATTTAACCTTCGTTTATAGAGGGGTAGACTAGTTACTGCAACTTTAAGCTAGATATCTGGAGTTAACTTTTATGTAGCTGCTGCCTTATTTGTGTAGTTTAAGAACATCTTTACTACTCATTCATTTTTCAGTAACAGAAAAGAAGAAGATTTTGGTGAATTTAGTTCAGTTAAGGGTGTCTCATCAGCTCTCTCCCCAGATTTTACATATTTCTATGTCATAGTAATTTTTACATGGTAAGACAGATGTCAAAAAGTCATGTCTATGTGTATGTAGACTTTACTATTAACAGCAGCAAGCAAACTGTTGGATCTATGGATCTCCTTTTAGATCTTATTTTGTTTTTTTGGTTTGTTTCAGCACCACAGACCAACCAGAACAAAATATTAGGCATATTTAAATTTCACTTTTCTTCAGTTATAGTATGTGTTATTTGCGGAGGAATGAATGAATCTTTGCAGTGACTGACTACAGTGAGGGCCCTAATGTAAGACAGGTTACACATGTGAACTCAAGGTTCACCAGGCAGACACAAAGCACATCCATGGCGTGCTGCATGGAGGATGATGAATACTGTATTACCCAGTGGAGTTGACTACCCTTCCCCCTGCACAGAAATGTAGTAAATCAAAACATGCTTTGTGAGCTTCCATTAATCAACGCGGTCCATTTAAAAGATAGTAGCACAATAGGAAGTTGCATTAAATATATAATTTATGGACTAACTGAATGTGCAAGCAAAGTGTACATGTTGATTTGTTCAATTTTCTTTTCTTATAAAATGCACTGTATGCATTTCCTTTTAATTTACAATGCGATAAGAAGGTTGTGACTCCTCACATTTCCCTCAGCGAAGCCTATTTAGCACTTTATTAGTTCAGACTCATTGACAATTTCCTCTTTGCCAGGAATATCTCACTGCTCCTAACTACTATCTATCAGTCCAAGCAGTGGGGTGGAAGAAAGAAAGCATGCTGCTCTGCCCTCTGGTGTTCATTTGTGGCAAAAATATTTATAATGCTTTTTTAGTTGTTTTCTTGTGGAGACAGCATCTCATGATGTGTGTAGGCTTGCCATTTCCATAATTGCTTTGCTTGAAGATGATCCTTGATTGATGTTTGTGCATATTGTCAGGGCATCAACATGAAAAATAGATGTTGACAAGACAGAAGAGAAGGGAAGGAGATTAATTTCTCATGTCTACATGTGGCATAAATCCTATATGAGGGTGCTTCTCCCACGGAAAAGGTGCACAGCTGACTTTTAGCAACAAGGTCGAACCATGGTGAAAATGTGACACACCACTTCAAAAGTGTTTTAACCGTGTCGACTCTAAAAAATGAATGAAGGCAGACTTAGGACCATCTGATCATGGATTCACAGCCAGCTGGTTGAATCCCATATCTGTGAGCTTCTGATATTGCAGAAGAAGATCACAGATGCATCCTTTGATCTTGGCAGAGGCTCGTCTGCCTCATGTAGATACTGTTGATTCATACAATAGACAGATATACTGCAGGTTGACTGACAGTGAGGGAGATGTAAGGACAGCAATCAAAGTCACACTAGAGCTTATATGACTTTGTCACCTTCCTTCACCTGTGAAAAACTCGCTTTTCTTTAAGAGCTGGCTGAAGGCACAGCAAAGCACGGACTGCTACACAATGAGTCCCATCTTGCTGAAGTTGCAGTAAAGAATAAATGAAGATACACTGAAGTGAATAGAGTGCAGTCCACTCCACTCAATGCCACAGTGTCACCTGAATAAGTGATGCCACTGAAATTGTCTTGTGCTCTTGCTTCAAACAAATAGAGAGACAGAAAGTTGTCACTCTGTTGCAGTGGAAAATTCCAAAAAAAATGTGCTTGATCTGTGAAATTTGAGTTGCTTATCAGATTCTAGAGTTATCTATGTTGTTTTATAAACCCTTTTTCCTCTGTCTACGCCACAGTATATGGCCAAAAGTATGTGGACAATATGGTCTTGGGCTGTTTTTCATTGCCAGGGCACCTTAGTTCACTAAAAGAAAGATCTTAATGCTACGTCATCCAATGATCTTTAGGCAACAGTAGGCTTCCAACTGCCCATGCACAAAGTTATAGTTTTCCTAGTTTGGTGTGGAAGCACTTGACAGGTCTACGGGCCCCGACCCCATAGGATGAAATGGAACACTGACTATGAACCAGGCCTGATTGCCCAATAGAAATAATAATGATAATAATAATAATGATAGTTGTCTAATAATTAACAGCGGATTAGAGCTATACCTCACTTTCTTTGAGCTTGTCTCTGCTTGTGTTGTACTGTATGTAATGCTGCATATAACGTTTTGCTATATAATGCAAATCTAAGTTAGGCTGTTGAATATGCAGTAATGCTGCAGCTCAGACTTGAAAAAATATTTGCTAGTTGACAAACCAACATCTAGAGCCAACCAGCACCTAGAGCAGAGCAGCGATGGAAAGATTTGTCACTGTAAATAGAAGTCAAAGAAACACTGATACTGCCGAGCCCTCAACACATTCTGAAAGAACTGAACCCGAATCAATAAAATGAAACTTGCTGAACTAAAATCAGACTTTTGAAAGGCGGATAAAGTGATTCAGGACAGCAGTTATTTTGGAAACAGTCCTCTTTGTCCCACTCAGTAATAAATAGAATTACGGCCTCATGGTTGTCTGCTTCCACCACTCAGACTAGTTTCAGGTTACATCTCTATTTATCCAGAGTCATATAAGATATTAACCATGTGTCCACCACAATTTGGCTAAAAAGTGATTGTGAAGTCACACTGATCTTGACTTTTGACTACCAAAATTCTAATCAGTTCATCCTTGAGTCCCAGTGTAAATTTGGGCCCACTATGAAAGGATTCCCTTGAGATATTGTGTTCACAAGCCCATAACTGCCTTTTGGGAGGTCAACGTGACCTGGACATTTGACTACCAAAATTGAGACTGTCCTTGAGTGCAGGTCAACGTTTTTGCCAAATTTGAAGAAATTCCCTCAAGGCGCTACGGACATATCGCATTCACAAGGCCAAAGCCATGTGTGAGGTCACCACGACCTTGACCTTTGACCGTATTTGTGAATGTTTGTGCCAAAATTGAAGAGGTTCCATCAAGGCGTTACTGAGATATCATGTCCACAAGAATTGGATGTATGGTCGCCAGCGTGGACACATTATAAAGAGAAATCTACTTATCTGTTGCAGCAGCAAAAGGAATGAATATAGACTAATTTTAAATGGATTGAAATTGTTATTTTGTTAAGAAAATTGTGGCGCAAAAGAAAAGACTATTCTTGATAGTCGTCTTACAACTGGATATTGTGGAGCTGACCTGTCAAGAAATATGTATCAATACAAAGCAATTTGTTCAGCATTTTAAACTTTCTGGCTGACAGATTTTACAATCTGCAAAACCAAATGTGAAGTTTCTTTCCTTCTGCTGTTTTTTCACTGGTTTCTAATGTGATCCTCTTTCTCCTCCTCACATTTGTGCCCAAGTTTGCAAGTCAGTTTGGCCTGTGAGCTCAAAGGCTTGTCCTTCTCAATCATTACTCTGTGTTTGCTGAAACAGCTTTGGATCCCATAATGGACTTGTTGGAGTGTGTTCCCGTCGGCTGCCTTTCATAACTGCCACAGGCTCTCTCACTAATTGTCAGCTCATCTGTTCACCTGATCATCTCCATTTTCTGTCACATTCGCGTGCAGTGTTACTAATATTACCACTTTCTGACATGTTGAACATGTCACAACAGAACCAAAAGCTCTAATATATCTGACTTGGTGCTGAATAATGTGTCAAAGCAAACACAGAATCCTCATGTCAATCCCAGTCCATCATTCAAGATAAATAGATGCTAATTCTCAAGCTATTTTACCAATTTTTAACCCCAATTGTTCCAGTCTAACATCTGTAGCTTTGTTAGATAACTACTCATTCATTATGCAAATTACACTTGTTATTATGCTGCGTTCATGTCATGTGGGATGGATGGTAGCAATGGGAGAGATTCCCATGGTAACAACAATAAAAATGGTGATTGGCAGTTTCTTAGTAACAGTGAATGAAGTTTAGTGATGAAAACCAGCACAGCAATTGTATTCTCTTTGTGGTCGTTCTGTGTCTTTTTATGGTCATTTTGTGTTTCTTTTTAGTTATTTTGAGTCTCTTTATGACAGTTTTGTGTTTTGACCTTTGATTTAAGGTCAAATCCCATCTCTTTGTAGTCAGTTTATCGTAGTTTTTGTTGTATCTTTATGGCCATTTTACATCTTTGTGTTTACTGCATGTACTGCATTTACTGCATCTCTTCGCAGTTGTTTTGAGTGTCTTTGTCTTTCAACTGAGTTCTATGATGTTCAATGATGTTCTATGATGTTCAATTACCGCCACCGTGGTTTTATATATATATATATATATATAATCAGTTGAGTCCTAGTGAAGGTTTGTTCTGTCAAGTCAATATCGTGTCCACGTGAATGGAACAGACAGACAACCTGAAAACAATATGCCTCCGGCTCTGGCTGTCGTCAGTGCAGAGGTGTAAAAACAGAGGCTCTGGCCTATGGGTCCTTGACCTCTCGGGCCCCTAGGCCTATAGCCCTGTTCAGTCAGCCATCCATGGTCACTATTTACCCTCCCACTGTAAAATATGGGATTTGACCTCTCGTTTAACCAGTGGTTTTGTTGTTAACCTAGTTGGACTGAGATATACAGTAAAGGCCCATCTAAAGGAAGCACTGTGCATGGGATGCGACCGCCTGCACACACAGCACTTGCTCTGTCCATGAGGACACTTGTGAGGAGACATTTCCATATGAGGAGCCATCCCAGTCAATAAAACACTTTGACAGAACTGGTCCTGAGTTGTGAAACCTCCACCAGCCCTGAATGAAAATGCAGGTGCTGGAGAATAAAGGGAACATTATGCAAATGTAGGTTCTGTTCTGCTAAATTATTTTGGTATGACACAGACCTTTTTCCTCTCTACTCCTGTTTTATGGGGACTTTATGCCACATTACAGAAGGTGCAGTGAAGTTAAAATAAAACCCTGTTGAAAAAAATCACTTGACTTGACTTGAGCCTTTAGAAAAACAAGAACATGTCATCTATTTATACTTCAGTTTTTAGTAGCATAGGACTCAAACAACTAGGCAAAAATGTATCATATATATAGGATTAGTAAGCAGGGATTGTTCAGTCAAAGGAAACAGGTGATACCTCACCCTTTTCTTGTCTGTGCAGGTGAACCTGATCAATCCTAATGTGTCAGCTGTTTCTCATTTCCTCATCAGCTCTCTGTGTATTCAAGGGAGGACTCTTCTATGCAGCCATTGTCAGTTCCTCATAATTGCCTCAAAGCTTTTTGCTTGCTGCCAAGTTGTTGTTTTTTTGTGTGTGTTTTTTGCTACCTGAAAATTTCCTGCTTTGTTTTGCAGTTCAGCCTTTTCAAACTGAAACTACTGTGTCCATTCTTTGCATTTAATTTCTCAGTCTAACATTAGATTCTGTTGCATCATTTTAGCCTGACAACAAGCCCAGCAGTCATCGACACCCAACTTGTCACTCACACTTAAGACCTGCTCTTGCACTGCACTGTTATCTGTCTATACACACATATACATGTAGGCCACAGTAAATATTCACCTTGCTGATGGCTCCAAAAAGAGGACCAACAAACGACAAATCCACGTGACGATCAGACTGTTAAATGCTGCAGCAGGAAAACAGGAGAAATCAACACCACTGGCCGACTTAATTGATTTATGTGATTTTAAAATACACCTTGACATAAAACAGATACACATTTTAGTCTCTATATGAACATGCGTATTTAAAAGGGTCAGACTTAAGTTTATGAACCCATTTTGATTTAGACACTTTCCCAAAGTTTACCAACAGGCAGAGTGCAAAGACTTCCTTTTCTAGGTATTACGTACAGGCTGCGCTGATGATTTTTTGCCACAGCGATATTCTTACATCTAGTCTGCCTGGCCAGATCTGTCCTGACCCTTTATTTCACTCCTGCTGTCTCTGTTTGCATCACAAAAATATAGTGATTATCCACCTGTGCTACCATAGCTTACATATAATCTCTGCTTCGTTATAGCCAGAGACAACTGATGTTATAAGGTGCAATGAATTTTACCTTTTTTTTTTTGTTGTATTTTCTCAAAAAGGTTTTACATACTTGATATTAACTCCCAAGAAAGAAAAACATCTCTCGGTTTAACAGCTCTAAAATGTGAGCATCCACAGTGTGGAGTGGAGAGCTGTTCTGAGTGACTGCCTGATTACACAACGCTGCTAATCAGTGTTGAAACATCTGTTAACACAGGGACGTGTTGGATGCACAAACCGCTCACAACAGACCAGTCAAACAAAGGCTGAGTTCCAATTCATTAAACATGCTGTTACTCGCAGAGGAAAAATAAGTGATATTTTCGGATTTAATAACTCTGTGTAATCTGAATATCCTAACAGGAAGATGAGAGGATTTCATGGACTCGAGGTTAACTTGACAAAACAAAGGTCATACTTCCATTTCGCATCAAATATTGGTCGCAGATGATCCATAGATACTGGGCTCAGAGAGACAGATAGATATATAGATATATTCTTTATTGTCCTTTTTTCAAGGAAATTTGTTGCCACAGTTTGTGCAGAGCCTCACATAAACATGACCATGCTCCCATCCTCACAGGATACATACCCATCAATGCACACATGATACACATTACATGTCATACCCTGTAAATATGTGCTGTGCTGTACAGTGTGTTGCTATATATGGCATTGCAGTAAGGCTACAGTGAGAGCAGTTATCCAGTAAACCAGCAGATGTTGCTCTCAGACAAGATTTCACCTTCATGGACCTCACAGCTGCTCTGCTTTCTGCAGTGTCTGCTGCACAATGCATCTTACACTGATTTTTTTTTTTTTTTTGTTAAACTACCAAATATGTGGTTACAAGGATTAAGATGGGGGAAAATATGAATTAAATGTGAATTACAAAGTTATATTTACTGTTTTGTTTTTTCCCTGATAAAATACTTCATAATCTTACTACTTCAGTTGACTGGAAAATAGTGAAATAAATCAAAATCTAATGAGGTAAAAAGAAAATCAACCTTTGCCTGAACTGTTTGCATCTCATGAACATACATAATATATGTATATATATATATATATATATATTATATATATATATAAAACTCTGACTCAACTGACTCACTAAATGTTATTTTGTCAGGGAAGCACTTTTTTTTCCTATTCATCATTTTTAAATGCCAGCACTGATTCATATATTCAATTTGACTACTTTCCATCTTGAAATCTAAATCTTTACTAAACAAACATTGACAGAACATGAGGTAAAAAGCTTCCTGCTGCGCTTTCCCTTCACACATTTATTTGATTTTTTATTTTTTTAGAAACTCACTAAAATGTCCCCTGTTTTGTCCCCATGATAGATACTGTGGTGTTAAAAGTATCATTCACTTTTATCCTCATACCTTGACTGAATTTCTCACATGAGGTTTCCATGACAACGCAGCTTGAGGGGTTGATGGAGAATGGGCAGTAGGTGATGCTGTCACTGTTTACTGATCGCTGAACTTAGAAAGTGTTCCGATTTTGAATTTAAAACTTTATCATAGACAGACAGAATGATTCCTGCATGAAATCTTGTTTTGCCCATGGTTGTCTATTACTCAGTCAGTCTCCCTTTATAAATGTTTGTCTCCCATTGTTATCAGTTTGAATCCAATAATAGTTTATCACGCCCTGCTCTCATACATCGCTGCAGATGGAAACATCACACAAAGACAGAGGCTCAGAGCCTCTCTTCTGATTCGCTCACCGACCTGTTGTTGCCTGAGCTCCAGAGAGAAGCCTGAGAGAGGGGATGTAAAACTACATTGAGATTGTTTTTGTTGCTTAAAACCACAAATATATCTTCTGATGGACATCAAAACTTCAAATAAAACACTGGAAAAGAGTAAAATATGGGACCTGTAATTGCTGCCTGAAACTGCAGATAATGTGATGTGCCAGTGAAGAGGAGCCACTAGACAGCCTTGACATGCCAGTTACAAGCATGTCAGGTGCCCATCCAGTAAGACTTTACACCTGTACAGAGACTTGTATATTAAGAAAACCTAAAAAAATGAAAAGTAAATGTATTTATATCTAATGAACCTTATTTAAACTGATTTTACTTGGAGCAGTAAAAAGTCAAGTTGTTTGTATATTAATAGAGAGAAAACCATCTATCAACCCTTTATTGAAGCAAAATTTAAGACTGAAATCAATTCATTTTTTAACCTTTAGGAAGCTTTTGTTACAGAGTTGAACTTTGGTCAATTTTTACATGCAAATGTGTGGCACTGGCTGAATGCAAATCATCTTGGCAGTGCTGACATTTTTGGGAACGGAGCAGCTTTTGTTACATAAACCTGCTCTGTGGGAGTAGTGATTAACTTTTCCTTGAATCACCTTATTGGCCGCAAGTGCATGAGGTCATTATGACTGTTATGTTGGTTGGTTGGCGAGTCCACATGTTTTTATGGATCTGTTTTAATAAACCACAGTACTGAAGAAAAAAAGGCACCAGAGTTTGGCTGAATGAAACCAGAGAAGAAATGTGTGCATTATGATACTTTAAGCCGGGCTAGATAAAAGCTTCCCCAAATATTGTTACACTTAGTCAAAATGTGAATGTCAAGTGAATAAAGAAACCCCATCACTGACACTGATTTCCTCCACGGATTGACATTTAAAGGGTGTGCTGACTGCTTTTAAACACTAGACTTCCTATCAAAAAAAGAATATAAGTGATTTCAAAAATGCTTTGCCTTATGTAATAAAAGAAAGCATTGTCTTGCTATTTCCATATAGATGAATGTATTTTTCTTCTGGCTGGAACTTCTGACGTTCAAGTTCTTAAAATATAAATCAATACCAAATCCAATCAAGCTGAAAGTTCAACTTCATTGCTCTTAAGGTTCAAACTTTTAAATAGTTTTTCAGTCCTGTCTCATTCAAAGTTATAGTTTTTTTAATCTATTTTTTTAAGTTCTAATTCATTCAGTAGTCTGTCATGGTTTTATCAGTGGCCTCAAACAGCCAATTTAGAGGTAATTAATGGTAAAATTAAGAAGAACTTGACTCACTAATGCTCTTGTGGCTGAATGGAAATCCCTGAAGCCAGGCTGTTACAGCAGCCGAACCCATGCATTTGGAATGACATGTTCAACACTCACATATTTGGGTGTCCACATGCATTTGGATTTCCTTTGAGTTTCTCCCTTCCATCACGGCAGCCAATCTGTTTCTTTCTTTTAACATGTAGTTTAACTGTCATCAGGCATCGCGTGCAAAGGAAAAATTAAATTAATTTGAATTAGGAACAAGAAAATAAAAGGAAACACATGCATGACCTTTGGACATATGGTACATCATTAGATGGACAACTGAATTTGAGTATAGCTGCTGTGAGTTGGATCCGTCTTTTGCATCCATGCTGCCCTCTCATTAGCGCCTGCTCCTGTACGTATCACAGTAATTTGTTGGATGAGCAACGCGTGCCCTCCATGGTAATGTGCCCATAGTGGTCTCTGTGGTTTGAGTTATTACCAAATATCACAAAATTACACCTAACCTCATTTAGCAAACACACAGAGCCGAAGCTTCAAAAAAATAAAGTTAAATGAGGACATTGTGTGAATCAGCTTTTTTCTCCTGCGTATGACACTTACACAATCTAATTTTCCAGGCGGGCAATAAATGCCACTAAATGGACAATATTCAAAGAGCCTCAGTCACATCTCATCATTTTATTAACACGAAGTAGACCACCCCGACACCTCACCCCTTTAAATGATTTGTCTGTCTCTCCCACTTTTCTCTTACCTGGCTCATCTTATGTTTCCTCCTTGCTTTCCCCTGTTTAAACAAAGGCGTGACCTTTTGTTTTCATGGTCTGCTCTTTGGTTCCCGGGAGCTTTGCAGAGCCTGAAAATTGATCACCGCAGGAGTCGCACGAACCAATTTCTACCTTAGAGTGATGTTATAGGTAATAAGCCACAAAACACAAAGACATGCACAATTCAGACAGACAAAAAGTAAAACGGATTCTAGAATTGCAACAGAAAAGGAAATCTCCCTAATTACGACTATCCTTACCAGAAAAGTGACATCACTGGCTATTTGTTCAAGTGCTTTTAATGACCCACATTTGTTTTCATGACGCCTTGGCTCTTGTGATCATTTGACTGTCTTCTTGACTGATTGTCCTAAGATTTACATCGTCTTTAAACATCATTTAGAAAGAAGCGTAGAATCATTATACTTTCGGAAGCACAGTGTTTCTCAGTGGAAGTGGAAAATAAGTGAGACGTGCAAAACACCTTGATTTTTTTTCCACCAAATTTCAATTTCATTTGTATGAAATTTGACTGCATGATGAACAAAGATTCAGGTTATTTCTGCGTAAGGAAACAATTACTGTGACTTATACAATTTATATACGCTTCTAGTTGAATTGTTAAGCTGCTTTATATGATTTTAAGACATGATTGTCTTAACTTGACTCATCATGCGTGCTACTAGTAAATTGTTCTAGATTATTTATTTATAAACTGACTAAGGCTGGTAATGTCCTTGATTGTTTTTATTTTGACTACCGCATCTTCCTGCTTCCCCAAATACTCAGCAAATATGGATTAATTCATCACTGAAACAAATCAAGTCCCCAACAAATACCCTGTTTCTTTCTGTTTGAGTACTGTTTGCTTAAAGTTGCAGTGCTCAGCTGTTAAGGAAATTAACCTTTTTTAAAAAACTATATACAGTATATGTACAGTATTCATGAACCATTTTAAATATTTTTGTAGAGAAGTAGCAACCTTCACGGCCTAAAAATTAAGCCAACATAGCTGAGAGTTTGGCAGTCAAGCACTGCCAAGATGGCGACGGCTGAGCAGCCTACTCTGTGCTTCAAAACTGCTCTTCAGAAACCTATGGGTGACGCCACGGAGGCTATGACCATCTTTATATCAAGTCTATGGTATTCAATAGGAACCAGTGGGCTAGCGGCTGATTGAACCAGAAAATGTGTGAAAGTCAGAAAATATTGAGAGGCAAATATGTTGGTCTTTTAATGTTATTTGTTGACAATGAAAAATATTTTAATATATCTGCTTCATTAAGACATAGCTTTAATCTTTTAATTATCTCACCTTTTAATCTATTTAAATATTTATTAAACGTCCTGGTGTGAAAACCTGGCAGTGGGTAGTTAGGAGGAAAAAAACATGTCACTTTGACATTTGAGACTTTCTCTAACCAGCAGTGAATACTGGTATCTCGTTACCATGGGGGCAAATCGTTTTTTTTTTTTGCTTAACCAAATAGTTTCAGTTTCCTAAATTGAACAAGATCTTAATAATAGGTTAGTTAATAGTTGGTAGTTCAGAAAACTGTCATAATTTGAATTTTTTTTCCCAATATGAAGTTGATAAGCATAGAGCATACATTTTATACACTATGTCATCACATCTGATCAGTAACACTGTGGTTTTCTTTTAGAGGGTTACAATGTGTGTGGGTTGTGTGTGTGTGTGTGGGTGTTGATTGAGCTGCTCGACATACAATAAAGAAATGAGGGGGTGGCAAAAGCCAGTAGCTGTTAGGTGAAATTCTCCTGGTAGGCTGATGGCTGGTAAATGCAATTGTGAAGGTGAAACAACACGTTGGATGTGCTATGCTGAGATGAACTGTTAGATTCATCTCTGCTGATAGAGAAAAGCAAATAACCTCTGAAGTGTTAAAATTTAAAATTGCCAGCAGTACTTGAGTCTAATTTAACACTTGTTGAAATCACAGAAGTTCCTATGCTGTTGTCTTCTGGGCATACGTTGTGATTTAAATGATAATTTCTTTCCAATAGACTGTTTTTTATTTGTGGGGAGTGAGTGGGTGATGGCATGATGTAACTGTTGGAAATTAAAGAAATTAAAGTCAGTGTGGGCCTCCATCCAATCTAATTACAGAGCTGTAGCAGAGGTGGACTGTCATTTGCTGCTTTTATGAAATGGCTTCATCAGATGCCATTAACTTTTCTGTGGCTACGCAATAAGCGGAAAATGTACTTTGGACCCATGTGCACGCAAACAATATAAAACTGAACTCAATCATACCGCAGCTGTAATGCACTTCTAAATTGACACAAAGACATTTTTGTGTCTTGTCTCGTCAATACCTCCAAAAACATCAAATTGGATTTTGTGTCATGGGCTTGCTATTGTTCCGATCGCAGGAATTTTCCTTAATCTCTGTATTTGTCATCTTTCACCAAACCTGTTTTATTGAGAAATGCAACGAACTCTGATTCCTCTAACCCTGAATGTTGATTCTGAAACTAGAGGCTATGTCATTTGGCCTGAAATGCAGCAAATTGGTTATCTCCGGAGAGATCTATTCCAAGAGAAAATCTCCAATAATTGCATGTGACACAGTTCAGTTAGGACATGTCATGCTTCCATTTGGCCCATTTTCTTCCGTGGCAGGGGTTGCTCATACTGCTGTATGATTTAGTGTAATTGCTTAAATAATTTAGCTCATTTTTATGGTTGTAGGAAGTTTAATGGACCAAGTTGAATTTGCTGTAGGGTCACATTCTTTTTGATGTTTTGCTGGTGTTTTTTTTTTTTTCTGCCTGGAGAGTGAAACGTGAACAACACTTGCACAAAGGGTTAGGATTCACATGCATCAATTTCAGAGATGTATGTGTATGAAATATATATTTATCATAATGTAATGTATGAATCTTGGTCTGATAACAGTTGAAGGATATTTGCTGATGCTGCCTGGTAACTATCTCACAGTCCTGATGAAGCAGATTAACTCTCAATGTTTTAAGTATTAAATTCTTCATAACATTATTGATTATCTTCCAAACTTTAGATTTGATTGTGGGTTATTTAGTCAAGACTTTTAATGTTATGTAGAAATACTTTGAAACAACATTTTCAGGGGCTTTTGAAACTTTTTTAATAGATACTTGAAATAGAAAGAATGCTGTAAAACTGTCATTCAAGCATAATGTAAAATTTAACTATAGCTATTCAAAACCTTCTGTCCAGTACCTGATCAGCAGCAAACAGCTGACAGACACTTAGAGACTAGCAGGTGAACATAGTGGAGCATTTAGCAGCTAAATAACCAGATGTTTCACAATCACCTACATCTACCAGTTATTCCTAGATGAAAATAGTTGCTGATTAGTTTTCTGTCAACCAGCTAATCAATTAAATGACTAATCGTTGCAGCCCTAGATTAGAGAGCAGACAATCTTTGAAATTCCTTTGTGTGTGATGCAACCAAAACAAAATTTGTTGGTGTTTTAAAACTCCTTTAATCTTAGCAAGGTTTAAGGTTACTTTTCAATTTCCTAATGTCAATTTTCAATACCTTTTACCAAGTTAACTTTGTTCATGAAGCTTTTTACTTTCTTACTTTTTAATTTCTGTTTCATTGGGGAAAGTGTGTCTTTTGGTAGGAGATTAAAGGTCTAAACCAAAGTGAAAGGGGTCGGAACGTAGTTAAAGTTTCTATTCCTACAGAACTTTTTAATACTTTTCATAATGTATTAAAAAGTATCCACACACTTAGTATCCACACACCTATAAATAATAAATAATTTCAATAATTTCAAAGTCAAGCATATGTCTGGATTTGTGGATATCACTTTGAAATGAATCCATAGCACTCCATAGCGCCTCGCTGCCGCACACAGTGACCATGGTGAAATCCAACAGCTTAATTTTTCCTGTGAATTTCTGCCGACATTTTGACAGACGTGGCAGTTTCTCATCTGCATTCAGTGGTTCAAAATGAGATAACTGGCAAAGTCATTCTGAGTCAGGCAGAGTCATTCAGCCATTTGTTCTCATAGTAATGGCTTCACCGTCTCAGTGAAGCAGCACTGTCTGTTAGCAGGAATTAACCTGATAATGAGTCTAATTTAATTACTTTTGTAATAAATTATGGATATCTTTGCTGTTGTAGGTTTGACATAGTTTGAGAATATTTCTATTTTGTGCATCATTTACATTTTACATACAGGATATCCTGTATTTCAAATACACCAAAAACTATGAAGAATCTAGGTGAAAATATCAATGTAGATAAGGACTGATGGACAGTATGATAAGCACTGGAAAATATCAATTTGTGAAAGTGGCAAGTGAAGGTGACCAATGATCCCAAATCCCTACTAGTGCAATAAATAATACTTACACAATTTAAATAATTGTTATGCAGATGAGTCGTTTGTCCACTCTGGAACAGTGTGACCTCATCTGAGAAGAAGCTGCCCTGCTACAAATATGAGGCCAACATGACCCACTGCTGCAAATAAATGTTAAAGCACATGTATCATGTTTGTGTGTGTGCTTAAGGCTGAGGTGGTCTTTGGTTGTTTTGTTTCCTGTTTGCATGCGTGTGTGCGTGCGTGTGTGTATGCTTTAAAGGTCAAACTGACCAATTTCTACTTGGTGTGTCCACACTATCTGTGTCACGGCCGGTACACAAGCAGGGAGGAGCCAAGCGGAAGTTCCAGTGATTGGAAACAGAAAACAGTTGAGCAGGTGGATTCAGGGACATCTGGTGGGCAGGTGGAATAAACAGGGCTGAGACAGAAATCATGACAATCTGTGCACATTACTGTGTGTGTGTGCATGCACACATTTGTGTGGCAGTCTTTAATGAGGCCTGATTTCCTGCTGGTTACTCAAAGCTGTATGTGGCTGAAGATAACAAAGAGAAAAACAGAACTAATTCAGTGCAGCGGCAGCATATTGAGGACACGTTGCTTTCTTCCAATGTGTTCTAACGTTCAATCATGATGTGCTTTTGAAAACTAAATGTGTCACTGTCACAGTCTTTGAATGTTTTTTCAGCCCTTGCTATTTACAAAAGTTCACAACAAAGCAGCGAACTAAACACAACCAAGAAAAACTGAAAACTACACTGGAATATTAGGACCACCGACCACCAACTTTATGAGAGAAAAGATGCTTTGAGAACAAATTAGTTCTGCTATGATCAGGTTGACTCGATTACATGTGCATGTTTTAGCATTTCCTGACAGTCCATACTGTATAGTCAGTATTTTTACTTTCAAAAGACTAATGTTTAGAAAGCCTTTAGTTATTTGTAACTTAGTTACTAAGGAACATCTGTGGCAATGTCCAATCAGAAAGAATTCAGCATTGTAAACAAGGAAGTCAACTGCGGCATTACTTCTCAGCAAAAGATCTATCATAACGTTTAATAATGTCCTCAACTGACAAGTGTTTACAAGAATTGCCTGCCAATCCATCTGAGTTGATAATGGACAATATGCACATCATTGTTCTTTTTGTAGTAGGCAAAATGTCGTTCAAAGAATATGAACAATTAAGAATAGAGTAGTGTCAACCTACTGCTTGTATTTGAGCTGTGAGACACTACTTATCACAAATAGAATATATACTAGATGCAATATATAATGCTTTTGCTGAATAATGTTTTGAACAATATTGAAGATGTAAGGTAAATCCTAGTCTCTGATTTGCTCCCACAGCCACTGTACATCCGTATGTCTCACCTTTTTATACCAAAAAATAAAAAAACAACTTTATTAACAACAACTATTGTGACCGTCTCCCTGGAATTACATATGAAACAGGGGTTCCCCTTAGTGCCTTTGAAAATTATAGAGGAATTTCAGATGGAAATTTTCTGGTGTTCTCTAGTAGTGCTACCACCAAATGCCTAATCTATGAGTGATCATGTATAGTAGGATTTTTTCCGTAGAGCTTACCTGGATGGAAATGCTGATGATTACAACACAGGAATGTTGTGGTTACAAGGTGTCAACAACCTTAGATGTGTGTGAGATGTGTGTGTGTGAATACAAGACATCTGAGTACAGATTCACTTTTGTCTGTTTTCATGTTAAATACTCCTGGGTGCTATTCATATTAATAGTCTCATATTATCTCTACCAGCAACCACTGAGCTGAAGCCTCCCCAGAGAAGTTTCGGGAGTTATTGCAGATCATGTGACTTTACAGAAAGCCCCTTTCCTGTAAAATGCTAGGATCTACTGAAGCAGACCCCATGAAAATGCTGGTCATCTTATGGCCAGTAGAACATGCTATTTTAATTGACCCTCTTGTGCACAGGTTTGGTATCTCGGCATCAGCACTGAGCTGGATGAAATCTTATCCTTCTGCTGGGAACTTCTACATATGACGTGTTTTTGTGAAACATTTTTTTACTGTGTCTCTCTCTCCATGGTTCTGAAAGAGTCAAACCCAATCTCTTACTCTGCCTATCCACACGGTCTTAGAAGAGATGAACCCACTTTCTTACTGTACCTCTCTCCATGGTCCTGAAGGGTCAATCCCAGTTTCTTACTGTGCCTCTCTCCATGGTCCTGAAATAGTCAATCTCAGTCTCTTACTTTGCCTCTCTCCATGGTACTGAAAGAGTCAAACCCAGTCTCTTACTGTGCCTCTCTCCATGGTCCTGAAAGAGTCAAACCCAGTCTGACTTTCTCTTTTTATAAACTGACTGCAGACAAGCAATAAGAAGTGAACACATATCTGTGATTACATATACTAACACAAGTGCTAGTACATGTAGCACTATTACTATTTTTACTACATCTGTAATGACAACTAATGCAGCACATCCATGTGACAAGGTTATACAGTAAAATAAAATAAAAATCTTGAAATTGGAAGCAACTGAGTAAAGGCCCCAGATGCGTGGAGCACTCACAAGGATGTCATTACTATGTTCCTGGAACTGCTGGCTCAACATAAAATAAATGACAAATTACATTATGTGTCTGAATTTGTGTGCACAAGCAAATTGTCTTTGTTGTTATGCAGCCGAAGCCCTGTTCCTGGACTGGATTATATATCTTAGAACTATCTCCCACTTATTAACACCACTCCCGAACAAATGCCCAGAAAAGTTTGACTCAACTACTCTCTCCTCAAACAACAGGCCAGCCACCAAAAACTTTGGAGTGATTTTTGATCTGACCTTTAATGGGCAGGGAAAGAAGGCAGTGCAGTTTGAAAAGGTCAGCCATGCTGTTATTCTTTCTTTTTTTAATGGAAACACTATATTTCCACATGATACAAAGAGGAATGACTTTAATGTCTCCATCTTGTTCAGAATACAGTTATAGAGGCCTATGGAGAGACTGCATCTTCCTCGTATGTAGTATTCTTGCTGTGGTCACCAATTACTTTTAGAAATGACTTTTACATTTTACTGTTCACCTTTAAATCACGACAAGTTATGGACCCAAGTTATGGACCCAAGCTATGATTCAGTTCTATGTCAAGTAAAGCACAAAGTGAGAGGGACCCTCTGACTGTTCTTCTGTAGTCACACAAGACTGAGGGTGACTAAACTTTGTGACTGGAGGCTTTGAGCAAATTAGGTTTTCTGGAACAGTATAATTGCTTGTCTTCACTGAACCAATCTTGTCCCGAGACCTTTCTCATCACATTTTTCTAGATTCATTTTATAGCCTACTAAAAGTTTATTCATCACATGTTGTGATATTAATGTTTTGTTGTGTGATATAAACTTGAATTTTTTCCTTGAAGATGGAAAACTCTAATAATGCCATGCTTTGTTTGATGCCGTCTTGAAGGAGATTGACGAATTATAAATTGACCAAATAGACCATCAAATCAGCAACTTATCTACCAATACTACAATGCTGTGTTCCTTTGTTTGTTATTGAACTTACAGAGTTGACGCTACAGTGACTTGCTATCGGAAAGTGATGAGATGGTACGACTGGGCCGGGGCTAGCTGGTTAGCATGCGAACTTCAGTAGTAAAACATAGAAGCAAAACTAGAGGGTTGCTTTGAGTTGAAAAACGGTGAGTAAATGAATAAAGTTTGATGCTGAACTCACAACATTTCTTCTGGACTGGTAAGTCTAGAAGCTGTTAACACAAAACGATGGCTATGTATCAATAGCAAAACTGAGAGCTGTTGATGACTAATGGCTGTTTACGTCTTTGTGCTTTGTACTTCTGTTTATTCAATATGTTTTTAATGCACTGGATACAGTAATGGGTCTCTATGTAAGGCTTGTGCTTTTAAATGTGTTTTTGGGGGTGTTAAAAACTCTTCATGGTTGCTTGTACTTTGAAAGGTGATGTCTTGCATTTTATTCTTTTGGTAAAATACTCTCAGTCCTATTGTCACACTTTAAGAATTTCAGGACCCAAATGCAGATACACACAAAAGCTCGTAGGTGAGTGAAGGTGCTTTAAAAAGCAAAAAACAAGCTACCATATAGACGGTTGGAAAAACTGAAGACCAGGCAAGCTGGCAATCCAAAACACAGGTAGCAAACACCTGGAAAAACTAAAGAACAGACAAGAGGAACACAAGGGATGCGAACTGACATGGAGGACTGGGAGCACAGAGACTACAATGAGCACTAAAGCACTAAAAGGGGCCGATGTGACACATATTCTGTGTTTCTTCTTGCTTTGGCCATAGCACTGGCACCAACTATGAATTAGAAAATTTTTCAAAAGTGTAGGTGTCACAGCTGGTGGCAGGAGCACAGGCAGGCTCATGTAATGAAGTTACTCCAACAGAATAAGTGATGAAGACCAGACTTACAAGGCAGGGTACAGATAACAGGTAACTAAATACAAGTAGCAGGCAGGTAACAGGAACCAGAGTCCAGGGCATGACCAGCACAAAGGAAAACCGGATAAATAACATTCATCATAACATTCAACACAACAGTTTTAGAAATTACTTTTATTCTTAAGTGAAATAAACGCAACCTTAAAAACTAAGACCTCTGCAGTAGGATCTGGAACTGAAATCTGAAAGCAACAGGCAGCTAGGACTGCAGTGACGTGCAATGATGTTTTTCTCAGCTGTATTTAGTATTAGCTGTAATTTATGACTCATTTTAGTAGCAAGGCAAATAAAGGGGCAATCTCAATTATCCAGACTGCTCACAACAAAAAAGTGTGCGCAAGTTTTTCAGAGCCACACTGGGATAAAATTAAAAAAATCTCTTTGAGACTGTTCTCAGATGTTAAAAGGCAGCTGTTGTGATACATACTAATACTAATGTGATTATGAAATATTAAATGAACAGAAGATCATTTTTTTAATAAATTTCTGATTGCTCATAGAAACATTTCAAATATACCACCTCCAGCATATTGCACTTTTGACTTCTTCAACCGAGGCAGATTTCACGATTACATTACGAGTAAATAGATGATTTACTATAAATGTGTTGTTCAGTCACTCCAGGAATGTAGCTTTTGTGGAAATAATGACTCCATAATTACTTAGGTGATAATTTAATTAGGTTAATTAATTACCATACTTAGGACTTCCTATTTTATCTGACTTACTTTCATCTTTGTAACAATATTTTGCAAATAATAAATGCTGAAAACCACCATGTGCATAGTGTGAATGATAATCACTGTGCCTTTTATTGTATTTATCCATGACACAAACTACAGGCAATTACCTTTTTGTGCCAATAATTGCCAAATAATTACCAAACATATGAAAAGATAATTACCACACTGTGACACAGAGTGTTGCTTTGCCTCCGACAAATAAATTCATGCCTGGTCTGTATATCGAAACACGTAATTCTTGTGAGACTGACTGTCCTTTCACTGAAGGTTATCCCACTGCATCATCTCTGACATCTATTTTTAAAAATGCTCTCTTGGGTGAACAGCTTGTGTTACAGCACGTTGATTAGGGCTAAATACCGATTTCGTCATTAGCAACATTGTCACCGTGAGTTGTTGAGGCACGCTTTTCATTCAGTTTATTGCAAGAAGCTGATATTAATCAATATGACAGGAGACATTTTGTAAGCAAGTTAAGATGGCTGATTTACCTAGCAGGTTCTCAGTGAGTTGGAGATGCATGTCATCACCAGATCCATAATCAGATCCTTTAATTGCACTGTGACACATGGAATTATTGAATACTATGAAATGAAAAATCTGCAAGAGCTGAATGCCCAGAGACAGAAAAAGATACAGAGTCGTGTCTCAAAATATCTCAACATTTACTTAATGGTTTGAGACAAAATTTTGTACAGACACACTCATGGCTTCCAGGTAAATCCTTCACAGGCATGGTTTCTAATAAAATGTCTCAAAAACTACTGGATGGATTGTTATGAAATTTTGTTATAACTTCGGTGACCCCTTCACTTTTCATCTAGTCCCTTCATCAAGACAAGATTTTAATTAGTTAAATACTTTGGGTTATGGTGATCCTTCCATGACAAAATTACCTCATAGGTCACTTGTGCAAGGATCTTATTACAACCAATAATTAAGTTTTATTATTAAGTGATTTCTAGCAGTTGTGTGAGGCAGTATTAATGATTATAACCATGGCAACAAAGGTTCTGAGTGATCTTCCCCTAATCCTAATCATGTTGTTACAATAGCATTGTCATATCATAAAAAACTTAGTCATTTATTTTTCAGGCATATCTACTGCTGCTTGTGATTGTGTTATCTGAGCTCTGTCAAAACAGGGATGATCTGTACTCAATACTGTGCTTGAACTCATCCTGTGAAGACACCAATGGAGGACTAATGGCTCCTGTTTGTTCTCTGCTAATGTGCTGCTTTCACTAAGCTTCATGTGTATAGCTACTGTGTAACTTTAATGCTGCTGTAGTTGGTCTACATAAACTAACAAAAGCTGGCCTTGCACACTCTTAAATACTTTGCACGGGGAAATAAATGCATTTCTGTAATTATATAACTGACACAAAAATAATATTGCTGTGTCTGCACATTTGCTTACCATTATCAAGCATGTGTTGACTGACACTGATGAATTAGCATACATTTTTTTAAAAGGTTAATAGGATTTGTGTGCTCTTTTCCCTCCAAACCAAAGTAAACACAGCTGTTCCTATTGTTTATTTATTCCCAGCAGTATTTACGCCATAACAAAACTCTGACTTGAAAGTAGAATGGCAAGATTCATCGAATATAACAACATGGGTTGTTAGCACTGGATAAATACAGGCAATAATTAATAACAAAATAGAATGATGTTGGTTCTCTTCAGTGTTGTGCCATAAAATAGGGGAAGGTATGTTTTGGAATCTATAAAATCTATTCACTGATTTATTACTCAGCAGCTTACAGCTACAGAGGTAAACACTTGTGCCCGGCGGCGTGGGGAAAAGAATGCAGTATAGTTTCACTTATGAACAGAGCGGTGGTAAAAGATTGTCAGCTACAAAAGAGCAGACCTTGAAACAAGGCGGATACACACACATTCACACTATCCAATAAAGTTGATAAAAAAAAAAAAAAGAAGCCTTGAAACAACTTCACTTCACATTGAGACATTAATACATTCTGAATTATATGATGCAGCAGCCCGTTAACACATATACAGGGCTGTTTTGAGGACACTTTGATGTGTAGGTGTAGACTGTAAAGTGGCTGCATCAAAGTGACAAACTAGTGAACACTGTGGAGCATTTAGGTGCTATAGAGACAGATTTGATTTCTCAGGAGTGAAACTTACTGCTGGCTTCTTTTTATTGCTTTCAGGTGGCCAAAGAAACAGTTCGCTTCGTTTTAAAGCTCTGCTAATTCATATTTTTCATATAAACGATGTAGCAAATGATTTTGTGTAATGTGGAAAACATCACTCAAAGCAACACCAACCAATTAACACCAACTCTGCAGCTCTATTGAAAATTTCAGGCTCTTTTAACCCATAGTTGAATATTTTGCAGCTAAAGAGCCAGATATTTTTTCTCAGGAGTGTGTGCAGACTAAATCAGAGCAAAAAGGAGAAGTGAGTATTTAGCAGACATTCAACAGACAAGACTCAGAATGAATGCTTATGTTCCTTTGTGTGTGTGCTGGATGTGTAAATAGGTAACTTTTTGCTATGTTAGCCAAAAAAACCATGATATATCAGAAACGTGTGTCTGTTAGCTTCTGCCCCCTAATGGCAAAAAAAAAAAACTTTATAAAATATAACATTGTAATTTTAAATATCTTATAATACAATATTGACATATTACTCATAATTAATTTATCATTCATTCGTTCATAAAAATGATTTTTTCTTAATTATGTCTGATGTTTATGTTTTTTTATTTCTTACATCCATTTAATGATTTAAATTTAAGTGAGAGGTAAACACATGTTAATGAATTGTCATTCATTGCACCAGTTTTCTTAAATCCATTCATTTTAAAACCAGTTCATTCATGTGCGTCAAGCTAAACTTTGCTCCTCCTCTGACCTCATCAGTCAGACGATAGGACGGCTACAGGGGAGTGTGGTCGTGTGTGTGTGTGTGTGTGTGTGTGTGTGTGTGTGCGCGGTGTGATATAGGAGAGAGACAGAGAGAGAGAGAGAGAGAGAGAGAGGAAAGACCACAGTAGCTTGCAAAGTGATGATCTGCCTGCACTCGCACAGAGAGCTGCTGCGCTCGGCTCACTCCGCCTCTCTGTTCCCGCTCAGTGTTAATTAGTCTCACACATGCTCCTTCTTACACGCACTTTTCTGCTTTCTCCTTCCGTTTATCTCTCTCACATCTTTTTTGGGAACATTTACTCTTAAGTTCTTACTACACACTCTTTGAGAGAGGAGAGCGGCACGGATTGTCTTTGGCTGAGGGTTACAGATGTTTGAAGAAAATTGCTTTTCTTGTTGAACCTAAAGGGGATACGGAACGCAGGCAAAGATTCTTTCATTCCCATTTGAGAGCACCATGACTGAAAGCCACACATGCTAAGACACTAGATGGACGAATAACAACGGGGAAAAAAAGAAGACTTAACTCACAAAGACAGGGAACTAAAACGGGGACATGAACACCACAGAACATCACGGACTGATCACGGGCTACCACAACAGGAGCCAAACATCGGCCACTTTGCCTTTTGACAAAGACTTATCAGCCGAGGACAACGAGTCATCTGCAGGATGCTACGAACAGCTGCTGATTTCCACAGAGGTTTTCCTCACTCTGGGCATCATCAGCCTGCTGGAGAACATCCTGGTTGTTGCTGCGATAGTCAAGAACAAGAACCTTCACTCGCCTATGTACTTCTTCATCTGTAGCCTTGCAGTTGCTGACATGCTTGTCAGTGTCTCCAATGCGTCTGAGACTATTGTCATAGAGCTCATCAATGGAGGCAACCTGACCATCCCCGCCAGGTTGATTAAAAGCATGGACAATGTGTTTGACTCTATGATCTGTAGCTCTCTGTTGGCATCTATCTGCAGCTTGCTGGCCATCGCAGTCGACCGCTACATCACCATCTTCTACGCCCTGCGATACCACAACATTGTCACCCTGCGAAGAGCAATGTTGGTCATCAGCAGCATCTGGACGTGCTGCACAGTGTCCGGCATCCTATTCATCATCTACTCAGAGAGCACCACGGTGCTCATCTGCCTCATTACCATGTTCTTCACCATGCTGGTGCTCATGGTGTCGCTATACGTCCACATGTTCCTGCTGGCTCGCTTGCACATGAAGCGGATTGCGGCGCTGCCGGGCAACGCGCCCATCCAGCAGCGAGCCAACATGAAGGGAGCCATCACCCTCACCATCCTCCTCGGGGTGTTCGTGGTGTGCTGGGCGCCCTTTTTCCTCCACCTCATTCTCATGATCACCTGCCCCAGAAACCCCTACTGCACCTGTTTCATGTCTCACTTCAACATGTACCTCATCCTCATCATGTGCAACTCCGTCATTGACCCCATCATCTACGCCTTTCGCAGCCAAGAGATGCGGAAAACCTTCAAAGAGATCTTCTGCTGCTCTCATGCTTTCTTGTGTGTGTGAGCTGCCTGTGAAATGTCAGCAGAGCTACGACCTTGACAGCCACAATCTGAAATTCAAACGAGAGCTGGCAAACAAGGAGGGTTTGAGCTGTAATCACTGGGGACTGACGGGACTCTGTTGTGCCCAGAGCTCTTACAGTCGGCTGTAAATGATTGATACTTAGGGCGCTCGCCTCTGGCGGCATGAGTCAGGTTGCTGAAGAGGTAGGTTTACAAACACCCTGTAACATAGATTATTGCTCTGTAGACAAATGCTATCTTGTTTTGTAGTAAACGCTGCTCTAAAGTGCAATTTGAAGTAAATGTGACCAGCATGTATATAAACCAATACACATGCTCAAACTGTGGTTCATTTACAAATCCTTTATCTTTCTCACTTTATCTTTTGCAATCTAAAATCTATCTGTTTTTTTTTTTTTCTTCAATATAGAACCTAAATGCCACAGTGCATGTACTCTGCACTGGCATACTGGATATGTAACAGAGAGATTAACATAATATATGACAGACTACCTCCATGTTTGAGAGTGTAATCCTCCTCAGAACAGAAACCACAAAAGTATTTTGTACACTGCAAGCAAAGATACGTTTATCCCTGACATACTCTCACCAAGCACTTTATTAGGAACACCATGCTAATACTGGGTAGGGCCTTCCTTTGCTCTCAAACAGCATAGCATGGATTCCTCTTTTGAAATTCTGCTCCATGTTGAAATGACTGCATCACATCTCCCGGTCTACCACATCCCAAAGGTTCTATTGGATTCAGATGTCGTGACCGGGGAAGCCACTGAAGTTCAGTGAACTCAATGTCATGTTCGTGAAACCAGTTTAAGATGACTTTAAAAGATGGTAAACTGGGGGCATAAAGGGAAGCATGCAGTCAGCAACAATTCTCAGATAGGCTGTGGCATTCAAACAATGATTGATTGATATTAAGGGGCCGAAAGTTGGCCAAGGAAACATTCCCCACACCATTACACCAGCACCAGCCTCAACTGTTGACACAAGGCAGGTTGAGTCCATGATTCATGCTGTTGATGCCAGATTCTGACCCTACCATCAGCAGAAATCCAGATTCATCAGACCAGCTTTGGTGAGACTCAGGTTTCTGTTCTTGGTCACAGGAGTAGAACCTGGCGTGGTCTGCTGCTGTTGTAGACCATCCACCTCAACGTTTGATGTGTTGTGCATTCTGAGATGCTTTTCGGCTCACTGCAGTTGTGAAGAGTGGTTATCTGAGTTACCATAGCCTTTCTGTGTGCTCCAGTCTGCCTGGCCATTCTCCTGACTGGATATTCTTTCGTTGTTGGCTCCATTCTGAGTAAAAACTCTAGAGACTGTTGTGTGTGAAAATCCCAGGAGATCAGCAGTTTGAGAAACAGTCTGTTTGACACCAACAATATAAGTTACTGAGATGACTTTTTTTTCGTGATTCTGATGTTTGATTGTTTGATTAACTGAAGCTCCTCACCTGTAGCTGCAGGATGTTATACACTGCACTGCTGCTAAATGATTGGCTGACTGTGCAAAGGTGTCACTAATAAAGTGCTTCGTCCTTTTGTTCTGCACTACAATGAATGTAAGAAAAAAAAAGTCTGTAAATTTACTTTTCATGTGATATATACTTATGAGGTGAGTGCCATTACACCTCACTTGTTTCCCTCATGTATATTGAGCCAGTCATGAGGGAACAAATGAAGCTCGAGTAAAGCATAGTTTTACCTTTTTATCATGATGCCATTTTAATAAAGTAGACGTTCAGAAATCTAATACAAGGGGAAGAAGCTCATTTCATTGGGATTTTTGTAGAGAAGATGTGTTGTATATCATTTTGCAAGCTATTCTAAAAGTATAAGAGCACAAAGATTAAACTAGATTTCATCTGGAAAACAAAGAGTAAGAGTAACGAGCAAAAACAAAAGAAATGCCTTAGTTCTCTTAATTGCTTCTCTGCTGTTTTGTGTGTCAAACCCACTCAGTGTAGTAAACAGGCTGTTTTCTGATGTCGTCTATGACGCACAGTGGTACAGTTAAAATCATTCACTGGGTGAAAAGGAGTAATCACACAGAAGCTACATGTTTACATTATGGGGGTAAATGGTTCTATATGTGCAAAAGAATTAAATAAGATGATTTAGAGGAAGACTTTAAAATGGGAAGAACAGGAAAATGTCAGTCAGTGTATTTCTCAGGCACAACAGATGGCACTTATTAAGCATTTCTGGTTTAGATTTTCTTTATTTGCACCTAAAGATGAATGAGCAATTCAGAGTGGCCTACAATCTTTCTTCTATTGTGCATTCTCAGTTTTGGACTCTGGCGTTTTATACCCTACCTGATCAGGGATGCGGTTTTTGTAGACCCTCATTTCAAATTTCTTTTTGAAGCAGGGTAAGGAAACAGACAAACATTTTTATTTTTTCATTATTTCCTGTGAGCGAAGAGCTAAAACAGATCCTCCACACACCTGATGAAGCTACTGTCAATCCATGATCTCTGCTGATTTCCAATCAATGCTATTGTGACTTTGTGGTTTGTGTAGACATTTATGTAAATATGCACATGTAGGTGGTTGACACGGTCACTCACAGCATGCAAATGTGACTGTACTGAGATCTATTTTTCATCATGTGCGTGTAACAGGGCAGAGTCTACTCAGTTTATTTTTAATTGTGTGTGTTGTGATGTGTAGCTCGTTGCTTTTTATCCATGCCTTAACTATGCTGCACTGTGATGTAAAGACCAACCGTATCCTCTGTGATCAGTACTTCAGACACTGATGGAATCAGTCTTTCTATGTATATAAATGCTATTTTCAATATTGCCTTATTTATTCATGCCTGTTTAAACTTGAAGTGCATTTCTAAGCTCATAAAATACACAAGGAAACTGGCATGAACAAGTGTCTGATTTTCTGATAAAAGCTTCGCCTGGAATTTGATTCCAAAGTTGCCAAGTGTGAAGGTATCTGCTTTACCACCGCATTCTTCTGTGAATCACTGCTGCAAAGTAACTTCAATAAATCATAAAGCCTTCTCAGCAACACTTGTGTGTGTCATTGTTCCTCTGGGGTACAGGTTGTAACCTTTACACAAAGGTTGTTCAGATGTGAAAGCAGCCTCACACATGGAAACAAATGGACTTATATAAAAAGTAGAGATACAAATAAATGTATTCTAATATCACTGACAGAAATGCAGTCACACGGGCACAAATGGAATTATAGCTTTTTTTGTATGAACTTGACCTGAATAGGAAAAAGTAGAAACGTCGCACAGCTTCTTCCCTCAGGTGAGAAACTGAAGTTTGTGTGCGAGGAAAAAAAATGTGGAGAAAAAAAAAGTGTTCTCAATTGTGGTGAATAATTTAACACCAGATCTGAACAGGGCCAGTGTGACAAACGAATACTAATGGAGTCATAGATTAAAGTAAATGCTAAATCTGCAAAATAACAGGGATTGTTTTTATTTTATGAAGTACAAAAAAAAGTACAACAAAACAAGACCGCAATATACTTTTTGAAAAATAATTTCACACATACTCAACTTTATAATTACACAAAATATCCTTTGTTGACCAGATTTAATCCAATCAATTTTTAAAAGAGCTACCTGAAGGAGCATCATCTTTTATTCAATCTATACAAGCTCCAAAAGGAAATAGAAATATAGATGATCATCGAAGAAAGAATTTAAATGTTTTGAAAATGTTTTTTATATATTATTGCAAATATTGATATAATACAGAGAAGCATTCAGGAAGGCACAAAGGAATGTGCTAACAAAACAGAATGAAATATAGAATCTATTAGAAATATATAGAGGCAGTGATGCACCGTTCAATACTGTTTTCATCTCAGACTGACAGCTTCAGTTCGGTCCCAGTCGCATCAGATCCTCCCATCATCCACTTGATTTTTTTACCCTTAGCACAATGAAAGGAAATGTCACCAGCACAGTGCATCCACTCTGCTATTTCCTCCCGGTTAGATGCTGCACTTGTGTTTTTTCAGCGGTTCACAAAGTCAAAAAGAATTCCCCTCAGTTATCAGTGGACACCTTTCAGGTTTCTAAAGCCTGAAGTGAAAGATGGAACAAGTTGGCAATTGGACACTTACAGGTTATAGGTTTCGGCTCCACTGGGTTCCATTGATATGCTGAGATGGCATGATGGGAATGACAAATCATTGTATGAGTATGTTTCTGCAGCCTCTGTAAAAGAAATTGAAGTAAGAACACGAATGGAGGCTTGATGTTGTGAAAGACTTCTCAAAACAGCATAAGCAATATTCACATGTACAGAAAGCTCTGACTTTCAGACAAGAGAGAGAAAAAGGGTGTATGATGGTTCATTGAGATCGTATTGTGCATTAGTACATACTGTAATACAGCATGCCTGACGCACAATTTCACAATACCCTCACATATGACAAGCAGAAAGACGAGTAGATGTCAGCTAAGCTTTCTGCTCTTCTCTGTACATCCCTGACAAAACACTGACTATGTCGTGCAAAGATATGCAAATCAAGATTGTGTATACACTTGTGTATTCACTCCATCAAGCCATTAAGCTTTGATGGTAGGACTCAAGACTCAGAGATGATTGAATGGTGTAAGAAAGGCAGTTTATTGTAGAATTGAGGCATGCTGGGGTTTGAGAGCGGGACAGGCGGCGGCACAGAGGACTGAGCCAGACTGGAGGACAAACCCAGAGCTGCCTGGATGCTGGATCTCAGGCTGGGGGTTTGTAGGCACGACAGGGAGCTGAGTGTGGAAGGGTCTTGGCAAGCAAGCAAAGGTGAAGCTGGAGTGAAGGCAAACAATAGTCTGGCTGGTGTCAAAAGCAACACGGGGAAACATGAACTCAGAAGCTGTTTGGCCGTAGCGTGGTACCATATGAGTGAAACATAAGGGAGGGCAAAACAGGAGGAACACAGGGGAGTGAAAAAGAAGCAAAGCTGATACCTATCAAATAAAGGCTCCAATTAAGGTAACACAACTGTTCAAGCAGCTCGCAGATGGGAGTCCCTACTTCTCCTTTTCTTCACCCAGCAAAGAAAAATTTATGCAAAGCTTCCTCCATGCTGCATTTGCCAAACAAGGACTCAGTTTCTTTGTCGTTTAGTTCCTGATTTGCATCAGATCGGTTTGGTTATTGTATTTTGGCAGGGTGAACGTGGACATTTAGGGATGATGTTTAGGTGAAATCCTGCTCACACATGCACTAACTCTGCAATTTTCAATAAATAAAGAAGAAACGCTTTCATTTTTGTAGAGGGTCAGCGGATTGAGATGTGATGAATTTCCTTTCCAGCAGCTTTGTTAAATTATTCAAAAAGTGTCCTGATAGATTTCATATCTCAAGGACAGCAGGGAAGAAACGTCAATGTCATATAAAGACTAAACACAAAGAAAAACGGACAAAACAAATATTTCCAACACCATATACTTACAGACAGAATGGAGCATGTATTGAAGGACAGAAGACAAAAAACCGAAAGGCAGGTAAACAGTTGCCCGAGTTGAGTCACTCAGCAAACCCTGAAAATTGCATTCTGCAAGGTTTCCGTACAAGCATAGAAAAAATATCAAGAACTGTTTGCCTTAGTAATTTATGTTGCACTTTGTGTAGAAAAGGCAAGGATTTTGTTATAAGTGGGCATTGTTTCATCTAGTCTGGGTTAGAAACTATAGATAGATGTATGTAGTCTCTGTGACGTCACCTATAGGTTTCTGAGGGGCGGTTTTCCAGCTCAGAGTTGGCTGCTCCACTGTCACCATCTTGGCAGTGCCTGACTCCACCTAATTCCCAGCTCATCCAAAAACAGGCAAAGCGGTGGGGCGTGTATGCAGCTGAGACTTCAGTACATGCCGGTTTGTAGCAAACTATACGCTCACCCACCTGTCACTCAAAGTGGCACGCCCTCAATTATGCAAAACATTAAGCCTTAATACAATTTATACAAATGAGTTGCATAAAAATCCACCCCCTATACAGTTGTCGTGAAGGAAGAAATTAGCTACAGTGACCAAAACCATTTTTTTGTACCAGGCTGTAAACATTTTTATTTCTTCTGTAAAGTTGGGCATTTTAACATAGGAGTCCATGGGGATTGACTCGCTTTTGGAGCCTGCCTCAAGTGGTCATTTGAGGAACTGCAGTTTTTGGCACTTCCGTGTTGGCTTCACTTTTCTTTTTTGGAAAACAATAGACGTGACCCTGACAGGAATAGACTCAGTCGAATCAGTCATGACGCCCAAATAATATTATTTATCTATGTGCTTTGTGAGTTGATCCTTACATACATATTGAATTATTAGCAAAATGGGAGATTTGTAGTTATTGGGCTTAAATATGCTACTCATATGGCCAACTAATCCACACTGGCTTCAACATTCACTTTAGCTTGTTCCAGTATGGACTCTCCTCATCAGTTGTTTCATAAGTTCTCTTTCTCTTCTTATCCGTTGAATAAAATCTTAAATTGAATGCCATCCTTTTCTTAAGATTTCCAAAACTTCAACAAAAATCCACTTTAGGGTGTGTGATAGTGACGTAACACTTCGTCTCCCTGCTCCTCAGATTGTGGTATATCATCTTTAAACCAGACTCCAGGATGCAGCTGAATCCTAATAAGCTTGGGGGAAGCCGCGTTATCGCCAGCTCCAGTTCAGTGCCTCGCCTGACTGCTTCCCATGGATCATGTACACACTCATTACTCCACATAGCCAACCAGTCTACAGACACTCCCTGAAATTATCTATTCAATCGCTCCCTGTTAGAATTCAATCATTCTTTACACTCAGTTTACAAGTGGAAAAGGTGCCATATATTTTTTTTTTCTTCTGTATTCTCACACTGCTTTACCTCTGACTCCTTCTGGCTCTATCCACCCTTATCACACCGGCCTCGTGGGGATTTGTGCACAGAGCTGCTTGCATCAAATTAGTCCATGTTGACTCTACTCTTGTCATCCCAAGACACGCCAGATAATGCTGGAATTTATTTCCAAGTCAGGTCCTCTCTATTAAGTTCAGTTAACACATTAAATTGGATTGTAAAAAATGCATGTGTAGTGTACCCAGTTCTATAACGGCAATTCTCTGACAGAAATTTTGCGGGTAGAAAATACTTGCCCATTCTTAATCCTATGAGGTATGTAAAGTAATTAATATTTCAGATTAATATTACCAGGCATTAAATGTGAGCCACACTTGAATCTTGCAATGTTCCAGCCCTGTTTTACCTTGATTTTTTAGTTCATTTTCATGATCACATGTTGTGTTCATCCCTTGGGGTGTATTAAAGGGTGTGTGTATTTGTGTATTCGTTTGTGTGTGTGTGTGTGTGTGTGTGTGTGTGTGTGTTAGAGAGAGTGGGAAGCCGGTGGGTGCTATAGTCACCATAACAACGCAGTTCATCTAAGAAAAGCTGCAAGTGGCCAGAGTTCTTGTTTTTCTTCTTCGAAATGAATGACCAATTTGTACCATAAAATCGGAGGTGACAAAGGATAGGGTCTGTGAGTGGTGAAGGATATGACATTTGGAGGGAAGATTTGAGTGAAAGCAGAGCCACTAAGAGAGTACAATGCTTGTTTTGACAATTACTACAAAGCTACTGATGACACATCTTACATGTGACAAACCCATAGCTTAGTAATAGCACAGATAATTATGTCTTTGAAATGCTTGATTTTCTTTCATGTCTGCAGTGCTGTGATTAGTTTAACACTGGTTTACAAGTTGAATATATCCCTAAGTTATCAATGTTAGCCTATTAGCCAAAATGGCCCTCTATAAACTACCCATACTTGCATATAGCTAGTTGTAGACTGTTCAGTGTCAAGATTGCCATGATGAATAATTAAGCCTGTCAGTTGTTTCAGGTTCTTATGACAGGGATTGGCCTGTGATTGGCAGAGGAGTTAGGGGGGATATTTTGTTGTTCTTCCTGCTGGTTTGCAGAGTCAGTTTATAGAGCTAACGTATGAGGGTAGTTCAGAGAGCTAACAGCAAGGATAACAGGTTTGTTGTTTTGGTGTTTTGCTCTCCTTTTGATAACTAATAATAACTAAGCAATGACTAGTATTATTTCCCTTCCATTCACTGAGCCACCCTGAAACTCTTTGGAGTCCCCCCCTGGTGAGGCCTGCCTCCCACTTTGAAAACCTCTGGTCTAACAATTCCTTAAATACTGTTTATTTTATTTTATTTTTTTTTATTTGACAAGCCTCTCATAAAACCCACATTTGGAGACTGTCATCCTGTACAATAAAAAAAACCCCAACCCTACAGGACCTCTGTCCAAGCAGCTTATTACACAGTTTTATTGTCTACTGTTTTATGTAGTAACACTGTTAGCATCAGTGTTTTACAAAAGCTAATAGCTGGTACGGCATCAATTTGTATGCACATTCACAAACCTAAGGGCACTGATTTGTTGACCCTACAACCTTTCCTCTATTGCAAGCATCAAGCCCAAATATCTCATAGCAACATGTTGAAAGGTATTCACCACACTGGCATAAAACTGTGTGTGTGTGTGTGTGTGTGTGTGTGTGTGTGTGTGTGTGTGTGTGTGTGTGTGTGTGTGTTCACACACCAAAGAAAAAGGAACCTATTGATTTAGGAGACCCCATTGACTTTTCCTGTAGCACCAGTATCAAGCCGAGTGTTCAGTTTTCCAATGAGTCTATCAAATGACAAAAACATTGATTCTCCAAAGAAAAAGAGATATATATTCTAGTAGACATGACCCTGAACCCAGTGCTCTCATCATGTTCTCTACTATTAGGTGTTATAGTCATCACTAGTACAATGTTGACTGACAGTACCATGAGAGATTATTTAGTCTTACATTCTGTTGAGTGCATTCTTGTTCAATACAGCACCAGCTATCCATTCATAGGAGCTGTATTATGTGATCATTAAGTCGACTTAATGGGTTTTTTTTTCTCAACTAAGCACAGATATCAGTGTATGGAGAACGGCTGTACATCTTGTCCCCTTGTTTGCTCTTGTTTCTATAGAGAGAGCACATGGCTATGCGTATGCCACGTCTTAGCCAAAGTTTGTCTTTTCTCTGTGTGCACTTTGTCGTTGAATTCCACACACACAGAAGCATCTTCAGCAATTTCCAGAAATGAACAATTAAACCAAGAAAATTTGCTAAAAAAAAAAACATAAGCTGCTTAAAAATGGACAATATGGATGAACCTAATGCTTTGATTGCAAGCATATTTGAACAGATTGAACAAATCTAAATTTGCACCTGATCAAACATGGATTAGTATAGACATGATATGGGATATTATGCTCATCTGCCAATGCCTCAGATTTATCTTGTAATACCTCATTGTGGTCCTGGATTAGAACAGGAAAGAGGGAGTATGAGTGGAATCCGGTGATGCTCAGGAATCGGACCAAGCAGTAATCCAACACTCAACTCACCAAACATTTTAATGGGCAAATGATTCTATACAATTTGAGTCAAACCTGTTGTGAGAGGGACAGAGCCAGATCTGTTATATCATGCAAGAGAAATGACCACAACATGCTTTCAGGCATTGCATTTGTATATCAGTTAAACCAGTCAATAATCACAACATTTTTTGTGGATAAAACTTTCTTTGAGCGAGGGGACAAAGGTTGCTTCAAGCTGTTTGGATCAATGTAGCCATATCGTTGACATGAAGCCAGGTGCATGGACTCAAAATGGCCAAAATATATCTGCAGGGGGTTAATATGGTTGTTGATAAATACCACTGATTCAGTAATTACTTCACCGGGAGCTGATGTGTCTAGTTTTCAAAGAACTGAGTTTCGGAATAATAAGTACGTGGCCCAACATAAAATAGTGAAGTAACAAAGTCCTGCAGCAGAGTTATTGGCATTGTTTGGCATTATTTACTGTGATAACCAAGAATACAACATTAACCCGACAAAGTCACAGCTCACAATTACATCTTATTCTAATCATTCAAAAATTGAAGAAATAAGTGGGCACAACTGGCCTCAAGTGCAAGTTCTACCCAGTCTAATCAATATTATACTTAATTACACAGAGACTAATTACCTAGATCCCAAAGCTTCCAAAGATACCAAATACTGTACTCAGTGTTTCAGCTCATTAGGACATTAATGTTGAACATACATCTCTTCAGCTTTAAAGCTAACATATTCAAGTAACATAGTAGTATGCAGGGACATGATCAGTGGTCTAATAGTTGTCAAGTGGTGTGAGACTGGTTGTTCTCTCAGAAGTACATGCCACACATGTAATGAAATTAGTCACTGTGTTCACAAGATCTACTCTGTTTGTTCATTTCTGGACCGTCTCATGAGATTTGCGGGCATGGACTGCCACTCAAGCTGCAAATAGTGGCTAATATCCACTGACTCTGCTGCTGCCTGGGTGTACAATCAGACTTCAGTATTGCTTATCACAAGTAGAGCTATGAATCAGACGGTTTTTTAATATAATTCACCACTTTATTTTTATACGCTTTGTGAAAGGAGAGTGGAACAAAGTTAACTGTACACTTAATCTTCACGTTTAACTTTAATTTCAGGTTGCTGCTGGCTTTATTACAACCGCAGACTCTCCAGACATCTTGAGCTGGTGGCTTGTGGCTGTGCAAGTCAAGCGAGTCGCTCAGTAATTAATCGGCTCGATTTCCGGCGCCTCCAGTTAATATGTCGATGTGTCCCGCAGCAAGACACCGAACTCCTGATTGCTCCTGATGGTTAGTCAGTGTCTCGCATACTAACCTGAGTGTGAATGTGTGGATGAGAGACAAAATTGTAAAGCCCTATGGAAAAACAAAAGTGCCACATAAATGCGTCCCTTTTACCATTTAGATCATGAAAGACAGCGCTTGGCACACTGGTGTCTGCTGTCGCCTTAGACTGGACCTCCAGGTTTCCATGTCAAAGCCATCTGAGCAAAGGAAGTAGAGGAGACGTTAAAAGACAAAAAATGGATTTTGGTTGTGAAAGAATTCGAGGGATTAGCTTTCCTGATCACAGGATGACATTCAGTCCAGTCACAGAAAGTTTAGTTGAATAATGTTCTGTTGCCACGTATTGATAACTTAGTACTCAGTGATCAATAAAGGGCAACTGGATTGTCTGTTTTATTCAGAATTTGATGGCCCACAGAAGCAGATCAGAACAGGTGTAATAATCGGATTTTCTGTGACGCTGGTATAATTGTTCGGCCCTTTTGGCACAGCTGTGTTAAAAGGAAAGCTTTCATCTCACATCTGACGGCTCACATCTGTGTCACTAATGTAAAAAGAAGAGTGGAAACTAATATTAATGTTAAGACCCTTCGAGATGAAACACAGGTGTAAAGGGAAACCGAGCTGATAAAACAACATCGGACAGTTTGTTCTGAGGAAGCTCAATTCCTTTACGAATGAATGCAGAAATCCTCTCCACCTCACACTTCTCGTTTAGTGAAAATGTAATAACCTCCTTCAACCGCGGCTCTGTCCACAGGTAGTGCCTGTAAGGTTTAGTCAATATTTACTGTAGAATCACCAACCACTATGTTTGGAGCCTCCACTTTCTCTGTCAGAGCAGTAAAGAAGTAAACAAAGTGATTATCTTCTCGGTGGAAAACTCAGTTGCTTGCCATACAGCTTACATGACTGCAGGAGAGAGAGACGTCTGTCCCGGGGGTCATCAACCACATAAACCTCTCTCTTCCTCCTGACAGCAGCTGACATGGTCGTCTCCCCTCCCTCCTACTGCTGCTTGCTTCGTGTGTGCTACTGGCATGTTGATCCTCACTGATGCCTCTGTGGGCTGTTTGTGTGTCTGTTATTTATTCAGCTTTCATACTCTACTGTCCAAACTGCTAATTACCCACTGGGTGACCAAGCTCCGGACCACTGGAGTACAATAATTCATTTAGTAAATACTCCAGAAATCAGCCACAGAATGAAGGCCTTTTGTGAATTTGTGAAGCAGAGGATATGAAATATCTGACAACAGCTTTTTCTCTCCACTAATTAAACAAATCTGTAAGTTTCTTCAAACAAATATCATCATAAACCCATTTAGACAATTAAGCACACTCATCAACCCCTGTGACAAATGACTGCAGATACAACCACAGGCAGAGACATTAAGGACTGAGTGTGAAAGCTCAAAACAGCTATTTGTCATTAATGAGAGACTCAGCTCCAAAAATTTTATTTAACATGCTATTTACATGTGTCATGCTTAAGTTAGTGTAGGCATGGCAACACTCCACCTATTATTTTGCTTTGCACAACAACATTTGCATAAGCTACTCTGCCTGCATTAATGAACGGGTCATGGAAACAGATAAGCCATGGCTGCTGGATATCATTATGAGCGATACCATCTAGTTCTTATGTAATGTGAAATGCATGACTGCTTCTTTAAGCTTAATCAATCACCAAGTGTTGACGCTGGAGTATTAAGTATGGAAGTGTATAGCATTGCCCTGCAGTAACAACCAGTGAGCAGCACGGGGGCAAAAACCTCATTCACGTGGGTTTTGCTCACGTTTTGCTTCACATTCGCTGCTCTCATAGTGTTGCTTTCAGCGTTGTTCCTTGTGTGTATATATATGTGGAATATTACATGAGAGAGTACACAAATCACTGTCAACGATTGAGAGGCTCATAATTGTCCCACACCTGGGCACACAGGATGGGCGCAGCATTATATATTTAAGGTCAAGGTTATGAGAACCGTTCAAAATAAAGAGACCAAAACGTTAGGAGGACCAATAAATTGTGCTGCTGAGCAAGAGAAGTGTGCATGCAGGATATTCTTCTTTTCAAGACACTTTCCAATGCACCTGACATTTGGATGTGTGAATGTCTTCTATCTATGTTCACCTCTTTCATTTAGTCATTGGTCCACCTCTTGTATAATTAAAAATGGAGGTTACAGTGAAAATCTATTAGCATTTGGATTTGCTCAACACCCTGTTTATTTTTATCTTTTTTTTTTTTACAGCTGAATTGTAGTCTCATGATACAGGAATCTTGGTCTTGGGCCCAAGTTTGATAGAATATCGGTCCATGCCTCAGACATTTGGCAGGGAATGTGAAACTGTCTGCCAGACATCTTGGTGTCGTGTTTGACTTTTGATCATCACATTAAGAATCTGGTTCAGTCTTGTGTCTTTTGAAATATTGCCCAAATCTCTCGCGCGTTGCCTAAGAACATCGTAGAGTAAATCATCCCTGCCTTCATCACTTCCCGCCTGGACTGCTGTTTACTTTTCTTTTTTTAAGTTGAGTCTGCAATCTCACAACTTAACACAGCAGCCAGCAGTTTAGTGACAGACTGTAAAGAGGGGCATATTACCCCTGTTCCGGCCCAAATACACTGGCTTCTGAACACCCACCTCAGTTTAAGATCGTCCTGATCACATTCAAATCCCTCCATGTCATCCCCTAATATTTCTCAACACTCTGCATCAAGATCATTCAGATCCTTATTTATTGTAATGTTTTTATTGCTAAGAACCAGTTTCCATTTTACTTGGTCAGTTTATTGTTTTCATGCTTTTTACTTTTATTCATTTTTTATCATTAACTCTGAAGTACTGTGTAACAAGTGCTACACAAATAAAGTTATTATTATTATCATTATTACTATACAACAGGGCCTCATAAACTCTAGACGTAAGAGGCTGATTTTCTATAATACATAAATAAGTAATCTCTTTTTAATACGCAGCAGCGTATTTTGAGAAATTTGAGAGCCCCTCTAAACTTGCAGCACAAAGTAACAGATAATATCTGAGGCTCAGTATAGTGGAGGAAAATAGAGGCACTATGAAGCCTCAGGATCTGACTGCATAATGAATGGCAGAAAGAATTCAGGTGGGAGCGTCTCCACATTTACCATTTATTTATTCCCTTTCTGTATTGAGGCAAAGTGAAAGCTCTTTTTCCCTGCAAAAGAACAACCTGGCCTGCTCAGCGCATAAATATGCTGAAGAATACTTAAAAATCCTCAGCCTTTATGAAGCGGAAGACCATTTAGGGAATGTTAATAAGGCAAAAAAAGGGACTGATAGGAGATTTGAGTAATGACCTGCATGCCATACAGCAGACGTGGACTAAAATCTCAATGTATTATGAAACGTTATAAATACAACCAACAGAACTCTGTGTATCTCTGGACAAAAGGAGCCAACAATCATATATGATACTGACATAAACCATGAAGCTGCATTGATTTTGGATAGTGTTTTGAGCTATGCTAGCGGTGTGGCCTTAAAGCTAATTATGTCCACCACTTTGGTCCAACTACTAGATGGATCACCATGAAATTTTTGTACAGACATCCATGGTCTCCAGAGGATGAATCCCTCTGATTTTGGTCATCCTATGACACCTCCACCAGCACCAGCATGATTTTGGATCGCAACACTGATCTTCCCAACAGTCTGGTTTTCTCCATAATGAGCATTACATCCTCACAGAGCCGTTAACAGGCGGTAGGCAATTAGTCACATATAAACAACAAATAAACAAATAACAGGAGTAAAACTAAGGAACATAATAAATCATCATAAAGCTAGATTTGTATTTATCTTTAAATGGTTACAGGGGATTTTTTAATCTTACACATGTAGCCACTACACATGTAATTGCTGTAGCTGGTATGTTTCTGCACGTTTTCATTAACACACAACTAACAAAAGCCATCTACACTGGAAACCTTCCCCTCCTCCAATGGTGCCATCAACAGATAAAATCCAACACTGAACAGTATGTCAGAACCTATCCCACCATAGAGTAGATATGCACATCAAGACTTCTGTTAACCCTGCAGTTTAAACAATATCACAGATTGCTAAAGAGACCCTGTCAGTGCGACACTCATGCTCAAAATCCATCTTCTTTTCTTTCATGTTGAAGAGGTTACGCAGAAGGAACAATGTCTCACCCCAGATTAAAATGTATTTTTCTCTGCTGCTTCAGAGGCTGTACAATGAAAAAACAACAAAAAAAAAAACCATCAGCCATCAAGCTCTTCAATTTTTGATTCATGACTGCTTTCCAACCACTGACCAAAACCTACCATTTTCATCTAGCCAGAAACGGAAAATCAGTAGGGTCTCATTACCATCATTTCACTTTGTGATTTACTTTAATGATACAGGTGTATTTTTGGATAGTAAATAAAAGCTGGAACAGAATGAACTTCCTATTACATTTTATTTGTATATCACTTACTTTACTTTTTCTTTTTGTTGCCTCACCAGATGGAGTGGATCCTCTGAGCAATCTCACAAAAAGCTCTCCACCCATTCTGTCCTGAAAAAAAAGAGGCTTTGTCAGCACTGATGGCAACTTCTAATCTCATCTATTGGAGGAGCTGATGCTCCCCTTCACTGAACATGTTACTCCTGTCAACTGTTACTGAAAGTATCAAGATATTTTATATTCTTCCATTGCGCACAATTCTGTGTGATATTAAAGTCACTTCCCTCAGGAGTTGCAAGAAAGAATAATACCCAACAGGCTCTGCTTCAAAATGACAATGCTGGGAAATGAAATCTGAAAGTATTAGTGCGTGTGTCAACATGGTTTCCAGTGCACTTGTATTTTTTACTGATCTTAAAAGATCCGACAATAAAGTTTTGCTAAAAATACTCACCTTTGTTAATTGGTTTTGGCCCAGTTGGTGCTATTCTAATCAACAAACTAGCTAGGTGCCGCTGTTACCTGCAGTTTGGGATGTATCTGATGGCCTCATCATCCTCGCTGAACCCGTATGGGTGATTCATCATTGAGAAGTGTCGATAGCACAACAGGTTGGAAACACTGTAGGTCGCATTCTATTGAATCATCAAACGCACCCGCTGGGGGATGTGACGTAGGAATCCTGACTTAGCTAAGTCTAAGCTAAGCTAAGCTAAGGATCGGTACCTGTGGAAGTCTCTGGAAATGGAGTGTCACAGTAAAAACCATGACAGGACACAGGAATTAGTAGTAAAGATGAGTCACTTACTCTTTATAAGTAAGTGCAATGATAAGCAGAAAATCAAAAGATGTCTTTTTAGCAATTCTCTCTTTTTTCCATCCAATTTTTGGATTATTTTCATTACTTACTATAATTTAATTTAACAACTGAATGGATTGCCATGACATTTGATACAGACATTTATATTCCTCACAGAATTAATTGTAAAAAATTTAGAGAGACTCAGACTCTTCATTCAGTGCAATCATGAAGTCAAAATTAGAATTTGTCCGAGATGTTCTTTCCTGACGCTGCAGCTCAGTGTGAAATTCAGCTTTTGTGTGAAAACAGAGAAAGTCGAAAAAAATTCCTTTACCACTCTGATAGATAGAAACATGTAAACCCCAACATAACGGAAAAAATGAAAGCGATCCGGAGAGCTACACCCTCATCAAATGGTCTGCTGTAAAGTCCACTTCAGGTGAATATACTAGTTTCTTCGTTTGTCCTAAGCCTTTTCTTCCCTTTCATGGACAACGTCATGACTGAATCTAACCGGAGGGGATTAGCGTGAAGGGTTACACAGTTTTCCCGCAGGATATCCACATGCTCAGTATAAGATCCCATCTGGAAAGATGAGTTAAATTATCACAGGGAATATTTTATGCCTCACCTCCCCCTTCAGTGTTAATCCTGTCCAATTAGGGCTCAAGATGGCGACAACGGTAAACATCTGCTAAACCCCAGCATGTTAGCAGTGTCACTGAGCATGTTAGTATGCTGATGTTAGCATGTAGCCCAAAGCACTGCTGTTGGCTAGTAGAGCTCAGTAAAAAAAGTTACCTTTAAACAACATTACAGCCGCTGTACAGCGACTTCGCAGGGTCAGTTGGCCGGGGACCTGGGTCAAGGGAGGTCCCAGAAGGGTCCTTTAACCTTTAAAGAAGTGTTGTTGACCTTAGAACCACAGAGTGCAAACCACTCTTCGCAGTCCATTAGGAAATGTTCCTCGTTGCCTTTCCAGCTATTAAAAGCACGGGTTACTGGTTCATGGATTGTTCCTGTCTCGCTATGATGGATTAAGACCAATTTAATTTATAATTTGGACATTTTGAAAGGAAAGAAAGGCACAGAGGAGGGGTTTCAATAGATCCTTGTCAGACTTTTATTTGCAATGTAGGAATTCACTACTATGTATATTGTTTAGATGCACATGTATGTATGAGAGAATGAGCTGAAAAAGGTGATAAGAATGCGTTTTTTTTATTGATGTAAAAAAAAAAAAACGTGATGTAAAGTCAATATTTCCTGCACTTGAACTCTGATTTTTATTATGTGAAGACTTCACCCACACCACTTGGGAAGCTGCAGGGTGAGCCATGATACACTGACCCGTCCTCCTCCTGAGGCTTTGATGCAAGAGGCTTCATGCAGCCTTGCTGTGCCAAGTGTCTGCACTGTGCTTTACTGTGGAGTCCCTGCTGTTTATCAGTTTTAAAGGTCAGTTTGTTTCTGTCTCTCAAGGAAAACACAGATGGAAAACACTGTGACTTTGGTGGGATACTGAGCGGTAACTGAGCACTGGATAAATTCCATCACTTTGACTGGGCTCTCATCAGGAATGGCTTGACTTTGCTATCGATAACCTACTGTAAAAAAAAAAAAAATAGAAAGAAAAGAAACAGTTGTGGTTTACTTGAGGTTTGGATCTGTTGTTTTAAAGGAAAATGGAGGCAAAAGTAGATAAAAATTGCATTATGATGAATCTAAACTGTTTACTTATACACAGACCTTAAAGATAAATACATGCACCTCCGTTCTACTCTACAAAACTGTAGATGACATAATGGACTTTAGTTTTTGTAAAAGATAATCCCATGTGAAGACGGCTGTGGCTCAGGAGGCAGAGGGGCTTGTCCACTGATCACCGCGATGATGGATCGATCCTCAGCTCCTATGGTCCACATGTGGTGGTGTCCTTGGACAAAACACTGAGCCCCCATTTTAAAATGGTGTTAAACACGCCTGCAAACGCACATCACAGGACCATAGTGTAAACAGGAAGCAGATTGTCTACTCTGCAGTTTGTTAGTTGCAGAAAATACTATGAACCAGGAACATCTGCATCATCGTTTCCAGAGGTTTCCGTTTCTGCCTGTCCGGATTAAAACAAAACCTCAGAGTTTTCAAACTGAAAGGGCCAGCAGTGTTTCCAAAAGTCTGTGTTTTAGGGGCTCAAAAACTCTGGAGTATACTGAAATATGTCTTAACACCGAGTATCGCATGAATAAAACTGTACCAAAAGCTATCATCCACTGTGTGGTAATCTTAGATACAAAGATAAAGACACAGTAGTTCCAGACTTACATGAAAATACTGCCAAGTTTACTTAAGGCAAGATTGGAGACAGTTTTGCTGAATGTGTCATTTAAAAAGAAAAAACATCTTTTGGACTATCCAAAACTTTAGATGTTTCATAACACCCATCCTCAGACAAAATACTTTTACTTTAGATACTTTAGAAAACATAGAAATGCCTTGAAGGTGAAGATGAAAGTCATTACATTACATTCTGGTCTTTCTGTTTTCATTTTTCAAACTCAAGCGAAAATGTCAACAAAAAGCTCTTCATAGCTCACAGGACTGAGCAGGCTGCATGGTGGTAAATGTAGCACAGCTTTTTAGAAGCTCTAATGCGCCATTTACACTTGCTCACAATGCAAATTGCCTTACAGGAAGCATTATAAAGTGCAATGATTTTTTTTTTAATTCAATATTAGGGTGCCGGTCCTTTTCCAGACCTTTCTGCCCCCCTTCTGATCCATTATCTGGAGACTCGCTGCTCATTACACTAATTGTATTAAGTGTTTGAGTGAGTGCCGGACTGAGGGCCCACTAATTGATTGCAGGTCACACATGTAGTGTTTGATGTTGTGTGGACAATCAACCAAAAATGGTTCAAATCAAACAAATTTAATCTTCTTGTTCTGGCTGCAGCAGACTTCTCCGCCATTTTACTGAGGGCAAAAGCTTTTATACATTTCAAGTGCTACTTGTGCATGTGGTCTTATAGCATTAGTGACGATGCCAATTTACATAATGAAGCTATTTTCAAAGTCCTCATTTACCCTCAGTGTATACTTCTGGAGAGGGGGTACAGAAATTTCACTTTGTCTTTTACTTGTAACTGAGAGGTTTGCTTGCATGCGGTTCAGCTGCTCGTCAGTTAAGAGGAAAAGTTATTTCAATCACTAGAGACTAAAAAGAGTATGAGAAATTTGAAGTAAAAAGCGGCTTCATCAGTTCATCATGTATTGGTCTCTCTAGTCCGCACTAGTCTGACGAACAAATACAAGTCCAGTTGCCTTCGATTTAATTTGAGAGAGAGATAACTATGACCTGGACGAATGAGAACATTCACAGACAGATTGAAGTAAAAAGGAATTTATTGTGAACTGAAGGAATAGACTTTGGCATTCAGACCCCGGCAGGAAGTGGATCACCATGGAAAGAGGTCCTTAGGTTTAAGGTCCTTCCAACAGAGCCAAGACACTTGTGGTGGTGATGAAGAATGGAGCTGATTGGATGGTTTGATTGGAGATGGTCAGGCATCCACGGTTGAGGTGGTGAAGGGGGTGGCGGTGGGTCACGATGTTCACGGTGCTGAAATGACAGCAGAGAGAGAGAACACGTTTAAAGTGCGACAGCTTACAAGTGATTGGCTAAAGGCCAGCATGTCAGGTATATATGATATATATTATAATCTTATTGAATGAACTTTCGCTAAGCTTCATTTCTTGACCTTGGAAATTTGACACAATAATCGTAACTCAAGGTCCACTTAATAGCTTTTTCCAGCTGCCTCGAGCGGTCTCCATCAGTGGCTGGTTATGCTCATCTGTCAAATAATAACCAATTGGCATTATAGGACTGAAGCTCCATCATGTGATTGCATCTCTATCCACTGATGAGGACTACGAAGTACAGTTGAAAGCCCTGAAAATGGGTAGTAAGTAGACTTTGAGCTGAAATTACTTTGTCTGACTCCATCCATCAACCCTTTTTTCAGCCATTCATCTGAGTCTGGTCCACCTTGGAAGCAGGCTAATCTAACAGTTTGGTTTTCTCAGGTCAACCTCTGCGTCTCCCCTATTCACAAACACTTCACGTGTTATTCACAAAATCTTACAGTTAACGGGCTCGCCATGTGGTAACGAACATGATGGTCATTCATGATGCCAGTTGCACACTGACAGCGTGGGGGGGACTGAGTCTTGCCAGGTTCTGTAGAAATGTGGGTTTTCCAGATGGAAATCGTGGGCTGAATTTCAAAAATGTAGATTGCTCAACATTTTCAATTGCACACTCACTGATGGCTATTTAGCAATTAGGACAAAAGATTCATGCTTCAAGCCACATTAAAAGCTCTTTGTATAATCTGTCAGGTGTGTGTATAATTTTCAAAAGCTCATTTTGTTTGCGATTTTTTCCATAATTTGCAGATTACTTGAGCCCATTACTCTAGCTGTCATTAACTTTTCTGACCTGAATCCGGTAATTGATTGAGGAGTTGGGGAAAGACGCAAAGCAAATGGTCAAATAAAGGATGGATAAATGTGCTGAACATTATCGGAAAATATAATAAAATCATCTTAACAGCCTTCACCTAAAAGTGGTGGCTTCTTTAGAAATACAGTTCTGAAAATATTCCAAAGGCTGCTGAAAAAAAGAAGAAAGACTGACTGAAGGTCAGAGATTAACAAAAGCTTGAGGCAGAAATCTCCGTCAAGGTTCATCAATTTCCAGTGAGAGTAAATCTGACGAGGCGGCTTGCTTTGTGAAGCAGCAGTCATGTCATTGGCGCTGACTCACTCGTGGAGGTGGACAGTCATTTCTTGTGCATTAAGATATTCTTTTTTTCAGAGGTGGCAACACCTTGTCTTTTCTTTTTAAGACTTTTTTGTCTTATGTTTTATGTGAATAAAGTTCAGATGAAGTTTAGCCAACTTCCTGGGTCAGAGGACGAAAAAATCGACTTAACTTGAAATACATAAAAACTGCCTTGCTTCGACCTTTAAGGCAATACATTTTAGATAATTCAATACGTTTTTTGCGCTTTTTTTTTTTCTAAACCAGCCTCTCCCAAAGAATGGTCCGCTAGCAACCCCTTGTGGTCTGTGAGTGAATTAAATTTAGTTTTTCTAAAACTGTCCATGAGTGACCACAAAGCCCGCTAGTGAGTAGTTTAAATGTGTTGTTTTCAATATTAAATCGATTTCTATGTCAATTCAAACATTATTATTTGAATTGGCTGTTTTGCAGTGTTTTTTCCGATTTATGTCAAAAATGATCAGTGGGACATTTGAAAGGAAATGTGGGTGAAGCTAACGATTAGCCTGCGCTGGGATTGTGCTAAATTTCAGCAGTTATCAGCAGCCTGTAAACTATCAAACACAAACAACGGACAAGATGATGGACCAGTGGATTAAGACCAGGTCAAGAAAAACAAATGAGGCACAGGGGTTTTGATAACTAAAACTCAAGTACTGAAGTTACCAAAGTAGCAGGCCCTATTGGTTTTGGGGATGTCTGGGGAGTTAGCTTTGTTTTAATGGCCAAGTGGTCCTTGGTTTGAAAAGGTTTGAGATACACTGGTCTAAACATTAAAGAGATTTTCTAAATTCATGAACGCACCAGATCTGATCATCGTGATGGCACAGACCAATTAACCCACTGACTACAGCAGACCATAAATGCACCATGCGCCATCATTTCAGTGCACTCATATTAGCCTTTTATTATTATTATTCATACATATGCATATATCAGTAATGTAGAGGAACCTGTTTACTGATTCTATGGGTGAGAACCTAGTGCACCTAGTGATGCTGTATGTGAAAATTGCCTTTAGGGAAAAATTAATTAACTAACATGAACTGAAAAAACCGAGTTCCCTCTTAAACCATTACATAATAAAAATATTAAAATGACCCGAGTGTGGGTGGAACAGGGAATCCTCTTCAATATAATGCAAGTAAACAGTAGTTATACAGGTGCTTTTATTGTGTTGACCCTGGTGAACCAAATTTCCTCTGCTTTCAGTTGCTGAGGTTCATGGGGTCACTTGTGCCCAAGGCTGCATCTTCATTTATTGTTTTCTGATTTGTACCCAGTTTAAACTAAGCATACGTAAGCACAGAAAATGAAATTGTTTAAAAGTTTAAACTCTCTATTCTCTCCTTCTTCACCTCCACTCTGATTCACTCTCCAGCTCAAGGCTGCCCGTTTCACCTGATTTAATTCTTGAGATAAAAATCAGGTTTTATTCACTAAGTTCTATGAAAAGACTTTCAAGAGCGTTTAGAAATGTTAATCCACTGTGGTTCGGCTTAAATATATCAGTCTTGATTTTCTTTTGTGTTCAGTTATACAGTCCAGTATTGTATTGGTACAATATTAACAATGGTTGTCAATCATCAAGCAGGCAAACCAATCTGACCTTAAATTGAACATGTGACCATTTTCAAACATGAGTTTGTCCTTGTTGTGTGGTCCTGTTGGTCAAATGGATTTTTACGTGCAGCATCAGGTGTCCTGACGTGACATGACGTCATCTGTTATAATCCAATAGCATTAACATTTTACTGAGTTGTAGACAGGTGGATTCTTGTCTCTTTTCTGTTATAGCAAAATAAACAGATGTATTTTCCCTTTTCTCATAAAGTTTACCATTTCAATAGACTAAGTTGGCCAAAAAAAGGAGTTTGCATCCTCTACTACTGTTATATTAGTAACTGGGCACACACATCCATAGAGGAAAAAAAGAGAGATATGTGGTGTTGTGTTTGTTTATATTTAGCTTAGCCTTACATATCGTATATGATATATAAATATATATATATATATAAAATAAACACATTCACTTGTATGGACAAACTGAGATCTTTAAATCCATGTTGGGGGGGGTCATCTTTTATCTCCTGCATGACCAGTTTTGACCTGACATGAAAGAGGCAAACTTTGATTTGTTTATTTAGGATCCGGGGATCAGTGATGAGTCTTTTATCAGGCCTGTAACAGAGCTCAGTTCAGCTCTGCTCCAGCAGCCGCTCACAGACTCCCTCACAATAAACCATTGCCAGTAACTTCGCTGCTCAGCCTAGTGGAAATCCCTCCTTACTAAGTCCATCAGTGAATGTGATGTGGATGTTAATGTGTAAGAACATGCAGCAACGTGTGAGAGTCAGTGCAGCTAATTGAAACAGATATAATATAATAGATTTCAATGTATTTTTGCCTGTTGCTCTATTTTTCTCTGCAAGAAACTGCTATGTTTGTCAATTTGTGCAGCTACATGTGCACAGTGCCTTTGTGTTGTTCTGATTAGATGCTCATTATGTGCCTCAGCTTGCTTAGTAAATAGCACAGATTTATGCCTCCTCTAATGTGTTAAATGCCATATAATATCACATAGAGGATATTGTTTTCTGGTTTATTTCTGGAAGAATCATGAGGGAAGAAAGCCTGATTGGGTGTGTGTGACACAAATTGTGCGAGCCCAGGTGTTGAGCTTGCTGCTAATAATATTTCAGCCTTCACTGACACAATAAGAGAAATTAATGTGCATGGTGTTAATAGAGATACAAATATATCTGCCTATATGGCCAGGTGAAAGCCGAGAGACACAATCCCGTGAAATAGCTCATTGCTGTATGATTACACAATGATTAACTGAGTATTTTTACATGAAATATTCCTGTGTCACGTGGCTTTAACATTGGCAACTTCAACCTCACTGAATCTTCTGTTTTGTCACATTTTTTGTGGAGATAAAGTAACTTGCATCTGACTCATATGTTCTGACTTTTAGCCCCTGGTATCCACAAACACCAGATCATATAACTCAACAGCATCTTTCAACAGACCCCCATCCCCCGCCTTGCACCACATCTTTTACAGTGCACTCCATGCCCCTAGCTTCTAATTTAGACTGTTATAAATGTGTCTCCAAGCACATGCTGACTCCTCCAGAGCAGTAGAAGACATTGTATAACTGTTTTCACAAGTTGAGTAGAACTCCTTGTGATAAGTACTATGACCTTTATGTGTAAAATCAGAATCAGTGCAGTTTCTCTTTGGGCAGTTAGGCAGTATAGCGATGACACTCCACAGCTGCATAACCTGATTCTTCTTGTTCCTTTTCCCAGCAGGACAAATATATCTAGACACTCAAAACTGCTATGATATTTAGAGATGTTAGATTACTAGCTAACATACAATATAGCAAATGGGTGTTCTTAACCTTTGTATATTTCAAAATATCAGAGAAACAAATTTGTTAACCTAAAATGAGTAATGACAGAGAAAATCCATTTATAGTGCATTAATTCAATTAATGACCCATAGTTATACTGTCAGACATCTTTCCAATTTATAATCTCACAAAAGGAGAAAAAAAAATCATCCTTTGCTACAGTGAATACAACACATGCTGTGGCCTTCATACATCCATTTGTTTTGTTGCATGATGGTTACATCAGAAACAATAGACTGGCCTTGTCTGAGAGTCATATCTTTTCAAAAGTCTGTTTTTCAACAGCTGTTTTGTTTAGGTGTTATTTTATTTTTTATTTTTTTTAGTTACAGTTTTTGATCACATCAGATCTGTTCAGATGTCCTTCAGCAGGATGTCGTGCTGCAGCTGCAGCTGGTGCTCACAACAGGTTGAAAACAAAACGCTGGAAAGCAGTGCAGCAGATTCGCAGACCTGTGATGTGTGAAATAATAAAAACATATATAGTAAGCTGCACAATGATCGTGTATACAGTGGAGATACCGTATGCAAGTACATTCAATACTTTATTTAGGAACAGATGATTAACTAGAGGGTTACTGGATGTGCAACAGACAGTGAAACAGCACCGGATAGATAAACATAAATAAATGATAAAAGTTTAAATGTTTAATGTGTATAAGTCAAAAGTGAGCAGACCGTCCTCATTAGAGGCAGAAAAAAAAAAAGCAGAACTTCTTTACCTGACACAGATGCAACTTGTTACATTAGCTGATTTCATCTTGCAAGAATGACCCATTGTAGCGGAGCTGGAAAGTATTCTGCTACTCATGAGCTGGCTGTGGAGGGAATGCAAAATGGTATACGTGATGATAGTTCATCCAGCATCTATCTCTGCACGATCAACTCTAACAGATCTGGTCTGATGCTTCTGCCGTAGCAAGGAGGAGTGCATTTAAAAAACAGACTTGTAAGCTGACGCCTCACTAAAATACTATGACTTTACATTGGTCATGAATTACAAACAAGTGCAGCTAACCACACTAGTGAGAGATAAAAACTGTGTATTTAGCCTTATTTGGCAAAAAATAATGTTTTGAATAGAGTAGCCATGTTTCCAATCAGATGTAGTGCACATTTTAACTCAATTTCCAGAAAATTTGTGAAAGAAAATGAAAAATAAATTGTGTTTCTTTCAACTACAGTGTATGTTAAGAGTTGGTGTTGCCACTTCTTAGGTTACATTAAATCATTGCATTGAGTGCCAGTTAAACTTCAAAGCGGTGGAATCCGATGCAGAGAACATGATAGAAATATGGCATTTAAGTTTGTTTCATTAATTTGAGGAACAGTAAAGTCTCTTCATCGGTCCAGCTTCATCTGTAAGTCTGTTTCCTTTGCAATTGGTTGCATTTTCTACGTTTCCACTCAGGTTATGTGTAATATAAAACACACAACTGCAAAAACGAACACACTAACTAAAAATGCGCAGGTGTGTGACATGCTGATGGACAAAGGAGAAGTGGCGTGTGCGCTGCAGGAGTGATTTGAAAAGTCTCCCTGGACATTTTTATAGTTAGGTTTTACCATGAACCTGGGTCGCTGTTGGAATTCATGATGTCAATCCTGACAAAAACTGTGAAGGAGTAAGCTCCAAATTTTTTAAAGCCACCTCTCACATAAAGTGGTAACTGTTTACCACTGAAACCTGAAATTTCAGAAAAAAAATTCACTCAGTCCTGCAGAAAGACACAGTGTTGCCCTTTAAGCCCAGTCTGTTGTTGAAGAGACTAAACCAGTTAGTATTTAATTCCCTTAATCTTATTCAGAAGTAAGGGCGTCCTCCCACTAAACCTTAGAAAACGCGCCCAACAACTACAGTAATCTATACAATGATTTCGTCAGAGTTGCGTTTGAGGTGTTCAACAAGAAAAGAAAAAGGAGACTTTATGGTTGCTCCTTGGGCTGCCGTGGTGCTCACATGTCCAGACACAAGTAAAGCACAATATGCCTGTCAGGTGCTGAACAATCGGACAAATCATTGAGGCGCCTGCACACTTCTTCTTTGTAGCTTCTTACTCACGTAGCAGGGGTTGGATTTTATTAAACTGAGTGCGCTGCCTTGATTGTCCAGATCTGCCCTGATGTGATTGGTTTAATGCTGAACAATCTGGTACAGTGAGCAAGGACGTCACGGAATGTCTCCAAAAAATGGCAGAGTCGGGACCCTGGCCTGCTTCAAAGGATGAACTGAGGGAAATATGGTCCACAACATCAGAGGCTCAGCTGGCCAAGATCAGGGACTGTCATTACATCGAGAGGAATGAATCAGGCAAATACACCACTCACATTCCTGATGAAAGACTCTGATTTCTCTGAGAATATAAGAGACATTCAGTCCCACTTCATAGTCTAGTTAAGTTTCATTTTCGTCCAATGGCAATGAAATCCCTCAAAAAAAAAATAAAGATACCTGTGAAGCATGAATCTTATGTCATTATGCTGCTGTTTCTGTATGGAACATAGTGTTCTGTATACCAGCATACCACCTATACACCTTCGTTAACAATGGCACAACATTCAGCAAATGCGCTAGTATTCATAATGAATACAAGTAAGTACCCATCAACTGAAATCTCACCTATACATGGCACAAATATACACATACATGGATACAAATAGCTAAATGTGTATATTCTATTGTTTATGTGATGTCCACAAAAGAATATCACATATATTTCAGACGTAAACTTTCTAATTACTTTTATTGCTATTTTAACACATTAAATACAAATTCAAGGAGAAATAGTTAATGGCATTTGTTCAGATAGTAAATTAAATGTAGGCCCATGAATGCAGCAGTGATTCCCTCAGTGTTGAGATGCTGCTGTGTGAAAAACAGACCAGAATAAATATTATCTATAATGGTGGTGATGGGGGATATATGTATTTCCTATATAGGAGAAGGTTCAATGTTACATTGGTGAGTACCTTGTGTTATTAATACTTTTGTAGTTATATGAAATTAACAATACCATGCCTGTATAGAGCAGATGGGTAATATCTGACCTTACCAACCCTTGGAGGACGGAAACATTTTAGTTTATAAGAAATTAATTACTTTTACAACAGGAGCTTAGAGAGGGTAGAGGAGAGACATGTCCCTGATAATTCTGTATAAACCACTTTTCCCTGTATTTGTATTATACATTTATCATGTTGTTTTTTTGGGGTTTTTTTTCCAGACTTCTGTTGATTTGTTTTTCTCACCTACCTTTTTCAAAATGATTTCTATTTGTCACTAGTGTGTGGATGGATTCATCGTTTGTGCCTTAGACTGTGTTGTTCCTGCTGGGATTAGATTTTTACATTTCAGTCAAGAGAGAACAGAGAAAAAAAAACACTCAGACTGAAGGACAAATCTAATGAAAATTCACATCAGTGACTCAAAAAGTCCCAGACACTGTATATCTGTAAATGCGTTGATACTGAACATAACAGTAAAATGTTCAAAGACATCATCTCAGTTTTCCAACAAAATATCTGATATCTGCCAGTACAATATCTGCTTGTAGTGACTAGAGCATTCTGAAACATTTTTATGGTTAAGTTTAGACTCTCACAGCACTTGGTTAAGGTTATTGAAAAACTGTAATTTGTTTTGTCATTCATTGCATTGTTAAGAATATATTGCTGTACTGCTGTTGCAGTAGATTCCTCCCCAAACACCCACCAAAGGTTTTTTCATTCAAAAATTGTCCATTTTAGACCCAAAGACAGACAGCACCATATCACAAAACTCTCTATTTAAACCCACTTATCTCAGTCTATATGTGCTGGTTGCATTTAAAGGTCTCCATATTGTAGAAAGTGAGATTTCCATGCGTTATTTAAAGCTGGCCTAGGTGTCATATAAATACTGTGAAAGTGTCGAAGTGCTCAATCCACGGAGAAATGCACACAGCCCATATTCAGAAAACTGAGCCATAAAATGAGCCCGTAAGTTTCTATTATAGTCCTCAGCTATGTCCCCAGCTCCGCCCATCTGGTCCCACTGTCCAACATTGCATGATTTGGTTTCTCTGAGTGTTTACCTGAAATCTGCTTTGTAGTTATACGATTTGGACTCTCACTAGTGTTTTTTTGTCCTCTCCAACAATCTTTTTAACACCGTTCTTCTACTGATCATTGAAGTACTTTTGGTGTTGGTTTATGAGCTACTCTTGGACTGAATACCAGCTATTATTGTGGCTGTGTGTGTGGACTGCAAACTTGCTTACTCACAGTTAAGGGGATGATATCCACCGCCTGGAGTCGGAGCTCTGAAAAAAGGATTAGCCGCTTGACGGTTTTTCGCCATAGTTGCTGCCCAGGCAAAGTATACAGTATTTCCGCTGTAATTTCCCCATATACGCCTCCATCACACTGCCGCTGATTGGCCTGGCTGGTTGGCCTGGCTGGNTTGGACTCTCACTAGTGTTTTTTTGTCCTCTCCAACAATCTTTTTAACACCGTTCTTCTACTGATCATTGAAGTACTTTTGGTGTTGGTTTATGAGCTACTCTTGGACTGAATACCAGCTATTATTGTGGCTGTGTGTGTGGACTGCAAACTTGCTTACTCACAGTTAAGGGGATGATATCCACCGCCTGGAGTCGGAGCTCTGAAAAAAGGATTAGCCGCTTGACGGTTTTTCGCCATAGTTGCTGCCCAGGCAAAGTATACAGTATTTCCGCTGTAATTTCCCCATATACGCCTCCATCACACTGCCGCTGATTGGCCTGGCTGGTTGGCCTGGCTGGTTGGTTGGTCTGGCTGGTCGGCCTGGCTGGTTGGCCTGGCTGTTCGGCCTGGCGCTGGTTGGCCTGGCTGTGCATCACTCAAAAAACAATGAACGCCTCTCTTCTGATTGGCTGACCAACCTGTTATTTTCTGTAATTCCAGAGAGAGAGAGAGAGAAGCCTGAGAGAGGAGATGTAAAACTATGTAGAGATGGCTTTTGGTACTTTAAACCACAAATATATCTTCTGATGAACATCAAAACTTCAACACTGGAAAAAGTGTAAAGTATGGGACCTTTGTGTTCATGCTTTTTTGGCAACTAAGGTAATCACATAAAATAACAGCATCAACGAGCGCCTCAGTACTTAAGCTGTGTACATCAAAGCAAACTCCCTGACCCTTATTTTTCTATGAAATTAATTTCCTCTCCCCAGTACTCCGAAAAGCACCAACCTTTGCCAGATGAAAAATGTGCTCAAATCTCTGCATGTTACCTCTCTAATTATGTGTTTCCATGTATGCCGAGGCACTACACGGCACAGTGAGTACGGTGATAAAGGCCAACCAATAAAGAGCATGTTCCGCAAGAAAGTGACATCGTCTACATCCATCAAGGAAGCAAATTTTTCTGGTTTCAATCATCAGAATCAGAAGGGTCGCTATTCTTTTTTTCTTTTTTTTTCCTGTTGAACAGAACAGGGCTTTTTAACAAAATAAACCATGTTGCCTCCATGAAAAACAAGCAGCTGAATGTATCACCTGAAGAATCAAAATTGCAGTCAGTGTTTTCACATATCCAGTCATGCATGTAAATTTGCTCAGTGCAGAACAAAATTCACACTTATCCCTGGGGCTTTATAACCCCAATTAATGAACCTGCAGAGATAGGAGGAAAAGAAGAGGGGTTTGGGGGAAAATAATGGACAGAGCCACATTTGTGATAAGTTTTGAGATCATTCAGAGACTAAATGCAGCAGAGGCTCAATCCACACATACAAACGTTGCACACTTTACAAGAATGGCACAGCTAACGTCTGCAAATTTGGAACGTTAGCTTTTTGAGTGAATTGGAAATGAAATGTAAAAATACTCCAGTGGTCAAACTTGTGCGAGTAAAGCAAGGCGGGAATTCACTTTGCGTTCAGTCTGAACACATTCTAAAGTAGTCGCTGCAAGCTCTGCTCATGCGAACGATTGTAGCAGGTGAAGTTACATTATATGTCTAAAAAGCCACAGAGGTCCAGATGTTTTTCTTAGGGCTCAAACACACATGAATATCAGACTTTGGAGTTTGTTAGGTGGTGAAAAACGTTGCACACTTTGTCTGAGGAGTGTGTAAATAATGTTAGACAGCGTTAGAAAAGTCAGTGTTGGAAGAAGGAGTCTAGTTGCTGACCTCTAGTGGAGAAATTTTTTGTAGTTAATTAGTATGGACAAAGTGATTTTTTATAATGAGTCATGTAAATCAGCTTGCTTCTGCTTACTTAAGTAATTTGTTTAGCATGAGAATTAACTTTCTTAGAAACCTATGTGTATAAGTAGCTAAATTATCCCACCTGATTTGTGCAAATTAAATAACTCTTCAAATCCTCCAGAGTGATTTTGTGCCCTGCTTACAATTTCACTAACCCTCTCTAAAGAAAATTTTTTTGTGGGGGCAGCGGGAGAAAAGCAGCCTTGATTTAATGTTTTAATTTTGATAATGGTTCAATTATGAAAATACCAGTGGGTTATGGAAGAGTTTCATAAGATCAAAGAGCCATGAAATACATCCAGTAAAGTAAAAAAACTGTATTCTGTGACTGAAGAACTACATGGAACAAAATATAAAAACATCTAAGCTCTTTGAAAACCATCACATGCTGCGATGAAAAAAAATACGCCTGTATTTGTTTTAACCACAAGCCATCAACAGCCCAAATGCTGAAATATCTTTATCCGTGGCCAGTCTGCGTATTTACCCCACCAGCAACTTTGGCAATACAGTAATCATTGTCAGAGGCTCCATTTCCACTTCCATGCACTCTTTTAATTTCTGAGCCCAGATAATTCATTGCTTTCCACCACACTGCTCAAGCCTTTCATTTGTAACCTCGCGGGCTTCAGACTAACAGAAAGTGATGCACACAGCTCAGATCTTACTTCCCCAGAGAGGTTAAACAAGTAAAGAGTATGAGTCATCGTGCTTCTCAGCCTTGTTTGGTCTTATTGCACTTTTGTTGCTATAAAATTTCAAATAGATCCCCAAACTGCAAACTTTGGAGAAAGTATCATTACTTAAGCTAAATCAGCATGAGAAGTATCTCAATGAAGATGTTATCTTATTGAGCTCATGCGTAACTGGCACTTTGCTTTGAGTAAAATGCCAATTTTCAAGCCTGGTCTTCAGGGTCTTCACCCTGTCTTATCCTAATTAACTGCACATTTTGCACCAGAAATATTTGGATATATGAAAGTTACCAACTGGATCATTTGTAAAATACTTATCATTTTCTACTTAGTACATTATAACTGATAGAATCAGTGTTTTACTCAAGTTCAAGTAACTTTATTTCCCTTTTGCATATGTACAGAGAACAAGCACATTAGAATTATTATATGATTTTCTCAGTCCTTCACCAAATCATGTTCACTAATGCATTTATTAAAACGAATAGGCTGACAATTCAGGAAATATACTTATTCATTACCAAGAGTTAGCTGGAAACAGGATGATTAGCTTAGTTTAGCGTAAAGATCAGAAACAGAGGGGAAACAGCTAGCCTGGCTCCGTCCAAAGGAACCTAAATCCATGCAGACAGTCGAGATATAAAATGTTAATCAGTGAGGTGTAGAGGTGATATCAGGCTAGTTTCTCCTTGTTTTCAGTTTTATTGCTAAGCCAAGCAAAACAGCTGCTAGTTAGCTGCTCCTAAAAATGTCCAAAATTCCCTCTGTAAAAACCTTTGCCTCTAAGATGTCAACAAAATGCAAGAAGAACTTTGAACCTGCTTTTGTCCGTTGTTTGGATTTCTGTTCTGGATATTTCTGCAAATGTGTGCATATTTAATTAGATGGTGCCATATTTGCATATTTAAACGTGACATTTCAGAAAACGTATAAAACACAAAATAATGGTCTTAATGTAAGTAATCAGCTGGGGAATTGTCATGGTGTTATCCACTAGTTACATTTTTTACCTAACTCACCTGAAGTGTCTCACCTTATTTTCAAAAAGTGTATGTGCATGTGATGTATGCACATATGTATGATCATTCTGCAAAAAGCCTCTTTGTGAGGACAGCAGAGAGATGCACTGCCTGGAAAGCTTTTAGCTTTTCACCGCCTCTGAATGAATAAACATCAAGAGAACATGAGCATCAAAAGTCAGACAAATTATCACAAACATCATGTAGGTTGGAAACATCATCACACAGATGTAAATGCAAGAACTGGAGCCACAGATGTCTAAATTCTTCAGAAAAGCACTACTTTATTTTCAATTGAATCAAAAAAAGAAAAAAAAATTCAATTAGTACTGGAAGTAAGTTAATCAGCACATTTCGGCATGTATCAAAACCTTTTACTCATTAGTGTGGGCTGAGGTGCTGCTGTCACCTCTTTTACCACCGCTGTACTCAATCGAATCAAAGAGGCAAACTTAGGTATACATCATATACACAGTGTGCTCTAGACCGCTGAGAGGCCTCACTGTCTCATTTGCTCTGCATTCATACTGACCTTTTTGAAGTTTCCATGCAGTTTAACAGAGCTTAAATGTTGATAAGCAGATATACAGTACCTCTAATATTTGTATCATGCATTTGAATGATGCTTTATGGAAAAGATCCGTGCTTCCCTGGACTTCTGCGAATAGAAAACTTTGACAGATTAATGAATGTATAATTGCACTAATTATGAATTCAATTTCTAAACGCTAAAGTTAATTAAGAACCTACTTATAACTCTTTCATGGGAGGTTATTTTTCTCAGTTACTGTCAACAGATGAATGTAAATGAGTTGTGTTTAATCAGATCTTAACATTTAAAAGTATCAATTAAATCCTCCTGATTTCACTGTGAAATATGACCTCAGAGCTCATCCATCCGTTGGGGCAAATTTGAATAATCACTGGCTCAGCTTTCCCACAGGTGAGTTCTACTCCACTTTCACCTTGACTCATTCAAATAACAAAAAAAAACACAATTTTATCTCTGGCCTTTCCAGCTAAATCATAATGAGCGAAAGTAATGTGAAATTCCATATTCAGTAGGTGCAACATGTTCGCCTGCTTGAGAGGGAAATGCAGTCCACCTTCTGCTCTAGCTTGTTGCCTCACTCTGCATGCAGGTGTGTTGTTTCAATGTCTCGCAAGATCAACACTCTCTGTTTATTGTATGGATTATCTGCTTAGGTGGGGGAGTTCACAATACTGAAGAAGGTTTAGAAAGTGACATCCAATTAGCTCATCCCTGTTTCCATGACGTCACTTTTCTGGCATTTCTTTCTAACTGCCTTTAATGGACAGGACAGTAAAGAGAGAGGAAATGGGGAGGCAGAGAGAGGGGGAATGACACACAGGAAAGGACTGTCCGATGCGGGAGTCGAACCGGGGGCCAGGTGCAGCGGGGACTGTAGCCTCTATATATGGGGCGCCTGCGTAACCCACTGCACTACGCAACGCTCTTCGAATTGATCTTTGACAGCACATCAAATGCAGGGGAAGCTTAGTATTGCTTTTCTCTTGAGAAAGAGAAAACCACTTTTTTTTTTTCTTTCGAGGGAGAGAGGGCACGCCCAGAACAGAGGCAGAGAATACTAAGCTGCTTTGTGGCAACCTGAGGTGAATCTGACCATCAGACGTGTCAGCGCAGAACCAAGAAGCCTGACGAGTTTTTTTTAATAAATTCTGCTTTTCTCACCACTGACGTGTATGTGAATGACAGGTGTGGCATTTGCACCTGTAAATGTTTCTGTTTTGTGTTTAGTGATGACTGAATGGAAAACACACACCGCTGGAGGGTCAAAGACAAACGAAGTGTTTATCGCTCCAAAGACCGAATAGAATACAGATTGATCAACTCAGTTCACACGGGGCCACTCACTGGTTAAAGGGAGAATCTGTAGTTAGTGCCATGGGTGCTCAGCTCCGAGGCACTCCTCTACAGCTAGTGCCTCGGGGCGGAGCATCTATTAATATTCCTTCGGGCTTATTATTATTCTTCCGCCAAATTTTGGCGCGTAACTCGTCCTGCAGCTTTGAGAAACCCCCGGTAATATATACATCAAAACGTGCGTCTTGATCCCGAAAGAGGTGCTATGACTTTTGGTGTTAAAATTCCAATTTTTCCCAAAGTTATTCCAAAAATACTGGGAATAAATAATGCATTAGGAATGCATTCGGAATTTTCTTTAAAAACCCACAAAATTTCACCTTTTGAGTCACCCAGCTCTCTCATACCTGCACGTAGAAATGTGATTCAAACTATAAAACGGAGGAAAACTTCTGCTCTCTCAAAAACAGTTTTTACATAACATGTAAACTTTTCAAACTATGAGCACTCAAAGGAGGAGTGCAAATCACTTTTTCTTCAAAGTTAGTGACAGCGTCAGTTGGCTAGAGTGCGTGAAGCAGTAAAAAATAACCTTTATTTTTATTTTTAACTCGAGCTCACGGCCAAACCGTAAAAAGGAGACAAATAATTCTTTCTGAAAATGTAGACATCTCATTGACACCTAATGTAATCGTCTTTTTTTTTTCAAAAGAATCTCACTCTGTCTTCGCACTGAGCTTACTCACTCATTTTAAGGAATATCTGAATAAAATAGAGACTGTAAGAAACTTCTGGCTTCAGTGTCTGTCACGGTGTTTTCGGTTTTTGAAAAGAAGTAACGGTTTTCTCATAATTTGCAATTGTTTTAAGCCATGTAGAAGCCAAATTCTGGGCAGATTTTCACATTGCCATGGCAACGGCAGCTCCTGACCTGTGTGCGTGTGTGCGTGCCTAGCAACCAGATAACCAACTCTCCAAGCTCCGCTAGCTTTACATTAGCCGCATGTTAGGTCTTAAATTACATTTAGTTAGGTCTTAAATATGTAAGTCCATTTACTGCTTCCTTTGTTGCTTTTCTTTTTGTTTTGTTAAATGAGTGAATGAAGTTGTGACGGTCTCCGCTGAGACAGAGGAGAGGAGAAGCTACTAGGCCCTCTCTCGCTGTCACTTTGCTCGCGTTGCTCTCCTCCCCAGTAATGTTAAATTTAGCACCGAAAAAAACATAATAGTGGTAATTTAAATAGCGGTTCATGGGATTTATTAACCCTCAGGGGTCCCTCTGTCCTTTTTTGGACATTTTCTTCACTTTTCTTTTTTGATTAGCTGATCATTTTGGCTGTGTTACAGCTGAAGGTATGGATTTCTGCAAGAAAGTGTCTTTTTTGACATATTTTTAAAATCTAATGTCAGTTACTGTTACAGGTCTATTATACACTGGTAACACATTTTGTAACCTCTGGGGTTCCTCGTGTCCAAAAAAGGACACACAAAGAAAATGCTATAAAATCATCATATATCAATATTTTTTTCTGCTTTTTTTGCATACATCTCTTAAACCACTTCAGTTCTGCTCAAACCTACCAAATGTTTATTAGTTTTCAGGATTTTAACCCTTTAAATGCCAGTTTGAAGACATGTTGCCTCTTGTTTTATTAAAAAAAACAACACAGAATATGAGATATTTCCCACATAATACATGATGGAGGGATGTGACATTGTTTTATATCAGAGTCTTTTATATCAAGACATTTCTCAAAACCAGAATATGATCAGGGTGACTTTTGAACACTGGAAATAAATCATGTACTCATCCCGGCAGTAGCCCCCATGGCACTCAAAATTTCCCTGGAATTTTCTAGTTTTTAATGTTATTTCTATGGTACAGTAGCACATGTACAGAAAATAGAGCCTTTTATGTTTAAGGGGCTCTTTGACTTTTTGTGGTAGCACTTGTGTTTATTTTATTTATCTTGCTTTTTAACCATCTCTGTGTTTTAATAATTAATAATAGGAGGAGTATTTTAACATGGGGTATGTGTATGAATCAGATAGTGCTCTAATGTGTTTGTCAGTTAAGGCTTCTACATGGCCAAAAGTATTTAGACACTCACAACAAAGTATGTGAATACCTGCACATACAATCGCTTAAGTGACTGTGGAACATGTCATTCCAAAATCATTAGTATATGTTGCTATAGTAACCCTTGCTCCTCTGGTTTCAGGATTTCCAGCAGATTTTGAAACCTGGCTGCAGTGATTTGCTGCCATTAAGCCATATGAGCATTAGTGAGGTCCAGCACTGATGTTGGGAGATTGATTGTTGAAACGAATTGCTTGTCATATGTGATAATAAACTGGATATATTTACACTTTGGACTGTTGGTCAAACTAAACAAGCAATTTAAAGTTCTTGGGCTTTAAGAAATTCTGTTTTTCTCTCATTTTATAGGTCAAGCGGAGCAGAGCGAAAAGCTTGAAACAGTAGATGGTTTCCCCTTAACTGCTGGCACAGTGTTGCGAGCACAGTATTTTCTAGAGTATAACTGTATGCTGCAGCACTAAGATTGTCCTTCACTGGAGGAAAAACAGGACAATAGTGAAAAGTAGCAGGCAGTGGCATCCACATACTTTTGGCCTCATTGTGTAACTTGCTCTCTAACAAGTGGACATGTTAAATGTGATGACGAATGATCTCCCAAGTTAGGTGATTAGTTGGTCAAAACAGAACGTAGGTGTTTCCTTAGAGCAAACTACGTGGGCTTGTGCACTTTGACCTTACTCTTCCACAGCGATTCAATCAGTGACCCTATGTGGTGCATAACATCACAGCAGAGAGTGCAGCAGTGCTACCACACACTGAGGTTAACAAGATGGCTGTTACCCACATATTCATACAGACATCTCCCGAGACAGGTTCAGATCAATGCGGAGCAGAGGTCTAATAGATTCCCGATTCAGAATAATGCCGGAGAACTTGCATGGAGTGAGGCCAAACTGTTCCCTAGGTTCGTTAACAATACAATAACAAAGTTTAGCCTTAAGAAATAAATGTACTATGTTAGATGTGTGGTCATGCTGCTGCCTCAGTCATTCTGGAAATGAATCTGTGTTGTGTTTCCATGGCAATGTTGCACCAATTTATTGTAATGCATTTTCAAAAAAAATAAAATAAAAAAAATAGAAAAATAAAAACCTCTGCTACCCTCTAGTGGATATATAGCAAAATTACACAGTAACGGTTTAAGTTTTTAGGCCTTTATTTTCTTTTTCTTTTTTTAAAATAATTAATTAGTTTTATCCTACAAAAGTAAGCTGTAAGACAAAAGAAGAGAAGTTTGTTTTCAAGAATGGAAAGTTTCTATTGTTAAGTTTATCTGTGCTATGCAGTGTCTATTGCACAAATGGGATATTTTCTATGTGGAAATTAGAGACAAGTACGTCTCTATTACATTTGCTGCCACTACACCAAACTCTTCTAGCTTTTTCAGTCACTGATAAACACGGTGTGGTTTCAGAGCATCCAAATGAAGCAAGTGCTGGATCAGAGCTGAGGTTGCATTTATAGATTTTAGAGTACAAAGGGATCTCTGACCACTAGCCTAACAATTAAATGTGGGGAAAATGGATGGCCTAATGTGCCCTACACCTGGAACATACTGAAAAAAACAAAACAAGACAGATATTCTGTGAAATATACTGTATAGTATAATGAGTCCTCTAAGGGAAAAACCATAACCCATATTAACTTATATCAAATTCAGACTTTAGTCTCCCTCAATAGAATAAATATCAACCCCCAGTTGTTTATTCCTAGGTCAACAGCAATATTCAGTGTTCAGTTGAAGGATGCACCAATCTGGATGACAAATGTGTTTCTTTACTGTATTTTAACGATATACGATGTATTCTTCTCATTAATCTGTCTCCTCTGAATGTGTAAAATGAGTGAATGTTACGTAAGTGTATTAAACGGTCTGAATGTGAGCAGGTATTTCAGAGCGAGTAAAGATGTTAAATCAAGGACAGTAGTGTTAAGTACATTACGCGCTGGAACTGTTAATGTGCAAAGATAAATAAAGTTTTTGCTGATCGAATGAAATCACACACCGCTGTCTTTTATCAACAAAGAGAATTATAAAAAATAAAGCAGATGCACACCATGCAGGAACTATATTTTGTGATGAAATGAAATGAAATCATCTTTCACTTATCATCGGTGAAAAGTAGTTTGTTATGTGCTACAGTGAGAACCGACCCGGCGAGAAACAATTCAAAACCGTATCGCTCTTTTATTGGCCAATGACCAAATCGTTGAATGTGATTGGTCAATCCGCGTTGCTCTACCTAACCGTTCCGACCAGAAACACGGACACTCGGAAAGCGTGATACCCACCAGGTAACTCATTGTGATGCATATAGCTTCATATAATTAACCAGGTTTAAGACGATTTAAACTGTTAAATATGTAGTATTTTGAATCAGTAGTAAAGACGGAATTTTACGCGTCTGTTGTTAGCTCTTCCTATTTTTTTCCGTAATTTCTTTCCCTCGCATGCTGACATGATGTGATAGATAGCTAGCTTGCTAACATGTTACCAGGTAGCCGCGACCGAGGCTTTAACCTATCTGCGGATGTCAATTCAAAAAAAAAATAAATAAAATATTGGCCCAGAGTGACTACTTTCTCTTCCGAAAGCAGCATTTATTCAGCTGCTCTCAGTTTCTTAATGCGTTTTTGGTAAATGCCGTCTGTTTTAGCTAGTTAGCTAATGACGCAGAGCAAGCAATTACTTTAACGATGTTCAGCTGTTGCTTATGGTAAACGTAAACGATGAACTTGATCACTACGTAGGGCATGACTCTATGAACATGGCACTGTAGTATTAGATAACTGTGCTTTTGTTTTTTAATTTTCAACAATACGAAGAGAATGTAGACGAAACTAGCTAGGGGGCTAAAGATGGTCACCATTATATTGTAATAATATCTAGACAGATTCAATTCAGTAAACTTTATTTGTCCCCAGGGGACAATTTAAAAGAAGATCAATATCTCTTTCTCAGGAAAGTCATGAGAACCAATTACTTAACTACAAGCTAGATGAGTTCCTTCCATAATATATTCATCAAACACAGTAACTAACTACAACAATTGCAAGTATTATTTTTTTTCATATTTTTAAAATATGAGCATGTAAGGCTGCCCTCAGGGGGATGGGTGTTTCTTGCAGGTGATTCCATTAGCAAGTTCAGTCCCAGTTGTGTTTCATGAGGGGTATGAAGTGAGTATCAGTTTTAACTTGATTTTTCTGTCATGTCCACAGTCATGTCTTTCCATCAGGATCGTGGGGGTACCAGGGGAGGAATGCCCTCAGGGCAGCATGGCTCCCCTCAAAGCTATCGACCCACCAACCTGAGGCCTCCCCCTCCCCAGCCTCCGGTGCCCCCATACCACTATGATCCCCAGACTCCTCCCAGTTCAGGCTACCATGGAAACAACAACTACATGCCTCCCCACTCTGACTTCATGCAGTATCCTCCTCCAGCACCATCCCAGACTCCCAGTTCTCTTAACCAGTGTCCAGTGCGCCCACCTTTTCCCAAGCCCCCAGTTCGGCAGGGCTTCCTAGAACCCCCACCTAACTTTCCACCTCCTCCCTTGCCCAGCTCCACAGGGGGTCCGACACAAGGGTCCCAGGTGTCTGCTCAGAATGCCTACCACCCTTACATGATGCCACCTGTGCCCCCACCACCATTACCGCACCCGCCCATGCCTCACCCCATGGCTTCTCAGTCTATGAGCTACCACCCTCCGTACTCCATGAACTACCCCCATCCTCCCCACCCCCCTTTCCCTCCTCCCACGTTCAGCCCTGGCTACACTCAGAGCCCCAGCTCATATAAACCAGACCACAGCTTCAGGCATGGGGGTCAGTATAAGTACGAAAAACCCATGGACAACAGGAGGTCTCCAGAAAGAGGGTATCGCCATGATGACCACAGGCAGAAGGGCTATGGCTACAGTAGCCAGGGTGATAGGCACAAAATGGAATTTCCTGGAGAGAGGAAAGATCGCGGGAGGAGTCCAGACAGGCGTGTCAGGCCAGAGGGTGGAAGGTACAGATCTGAGTACGACAGAGGTCGGACTCCCCCCAGACACAGGAGCAGGGATCGCAGCAGGTACACAGACAGCACCCTCCTGAATGAGATTCATCTTTGAAATGATGTTTTTCTTATTACTCTGTGTGTTTGCTCCCAGAGAGAGGCATCGTCACAGAGAGAGTCGAAGATCCCAGTCACCTGACAGGCACAGAAAGAGGCCTCGGAGGTACAAGTGTAATCCCTTATTTGTCTTATTAAAGCTGCTGTGAAATACTAATCCCTATTCAACCTCTAGAAACATTCACAAATTATTGTTTTTGTCACTTTGTAGCTGTGGTTCAGCTTGCACACATTCATACAACTCCTAAATTCCTGCAGTTTTTTGTTTGTGTAATTTATATGTGTGTGTATATGTATATATGTGTGTGTGTGTGTGTATTTTAACTTACAGACCCTATGTATATTTATATATGAAGGGGTCATTCTAAGCTAAAGAAAAAACAACAGTTTTTAGTTTCAGGTGATTATACACAAGTAATAATCCTACAACACTGGTCCTTTAAATGTAAAATGTGACGTTCCTCATTTAGCAAATGGAGCTAACATGTGACCTTAACGCTGTCCTTTGGTCACAAAATATCAAGTGGTTGTATATGGTATATGGGGTGCAGATTTTACCTTTCGTCTCTGCTCATTGTGATCCTCTTTTTTTTTTTTTTTTTTTTTTTGTCATTTGCAGTCGGTCCACAAGCAGAGACAGGAAACGTGGTCGCTGGGAAGAGGAGAGGGACAGGAGGTCGGAGGGCTCCTCGGCCCCGAGCAGAGAGCGCAGCTACTCCTCCATCAGGACCAGAGACTCCGACGAGACCTTCAGTGACAGAGAGCGTGAGCGTGAGCGAGAGCGGGAACGAGACAGAGACCGAGAGAAGGATAAAGAGAAGGGGGATGATGAGAAAGAGGAGGAAGAGCTGCTGAAACCTGCCTGGATCCGTTGCACCCACGCTGAGAACTACTACTCCAATGACCCCATGGACCAAGTGGTACTGTTGGCACTTTGCTTTTAATTATACCTATGTTCAGTTGCTAATTGTTTGTTGTAATGTATAATTGTTATTATACATTTGGTACCTTTTTTTCTCCATAGCCATAAAAATATCTTTGCCTGCAGTTTGATATAGGTAGTTACAAGAGAGAATGGCTTGTTTTGGTTGATTGAATTTAACACGTTACCCATTAACACTGAGAACAGATTTGCTTGATATTGTTGTATCCATCCGACTACCAGAGGGAGCTCTCCCAATTTTATGCCTACAATTTTATCAATTCTGTCTTCGATGGTGTTGTTGAAGAGTTGGATTACTTTTTCTCTAAGAGTATACGTTTTCAGCCTCTCAGTTAATAGCGAGCACTCAAAAGACACGCCTCAGTCGCCCTTTGCAAATCACCGCTTGCCCTCTCAAATGCTTTTCTGATGTCTTTGGTGCTTTTGGATAGTGCCGACTCCTTTTTCTTCTCTAAAACTGTGACCTTTAGCAGGAGTCTCTGAATGCTTGCTTCCTGCTGTCCTCAGCTACTTTCTTCCCACAAATTACATATTCTGGCAGAGACCTGACCTGTCCTTCAATAAAACTAAAGTGAAGGTAAATGTCGAGATGGAGCCTAACTTTATTTCTTTGCCTGTCTATGAACAGATTTACTACTGTTATGTCTCTCTCTTTTCTGCTGTGACAGCGAGGATGCTACCTTTGGGAGTTAGTTACTGTCGCTGCCCCAAAAGGATGTTGAATGGTACAGATGGTCTATGGCACTGAGAGGGCATGACACAGTGGTGTACTCTTTGTGAGGACTAAAAGCACAATGCCGAAATATTCTATTCTTTTCTAGCTGTTAACAGATCATTTTCTCTCGTAGTGAAGTTTGGTATTTTGTTTTTTCTTTGTCTTTCTTTCTGTCTTATTTCATGAGTGTATTTTAGACATCAATGCAACAGCAGAGGTCGCACTCTGCCACTATCATTTTCACTAAGAGATTGACTTAAAAAGCAACTGTCGGCGTGAGCGTATTAACAAAACTCAACTGCAATTTGTACTTAAAATTCAAAAAGTTGTTGGGAATCCTTGTAGCCAATGGGTTTAAGACAATGATGGTGTAATCTCAGTTTCCCCTGTATCTTTGTTGCATGTCAACATCTCAGATCTCTCCTTGTTTCTTATTTATTGTCCTCTATCCAATAAAGGAATAAAATATCCCATAGATGTAAGACATTGAAATGCCATCTGGACTACAATCAGGATCAGTATCAATCAGGCCTTCCTCTATCTACAACTGTTCTGTTTTACATTTAAAAATTGGAAAAAAAAAAAAAAAAACTATCGCAGATTTTCGTGTATTTTATTTGAATTGTTTTTTTTCCAGGGAGACTCTACAGTCGTGGGGACCAGTAAACTGCGGGACCTGTATGAGCGTTTCGAGGAAGAGTTGGGGAGGAGACAGGAGCGAGCCAAGGATGCTCGACCGAAATGGGACCCACCCAAGACCAAACTGGATGAGGATCCAGGTGGGTATTGCTGTGACATGACACTCAGTTGTCAGTTTATAAGGAAAACCTAGACAAAACTAATGCCTTTTGTGGTGTGGATCAACTATATTGTGTTATGTTGTCTGAGCTTTCTATTATTTTGTCCACCTCATTCAAGTCAGTATAGTCCAATAACATCACAACTTCATCCTCAGTTAAATGAATACCTCTTTATTATAGTTTCAATAAAAATTGTATTATAACCTTCATGAAGGAGGATTTACTGGAGGACTGTTGTATTACACTGCATTAGTTTTAGCATGGTGTAACTAATAAATATGTCAAAAGTACAATTGCATAGTTTTGTTGAATTAATAAGAACAATCAATGCAGATAAAAGCCATGAGTGCAATGTAAAGTAATTTGAGGTATCATTATTCCTTTAATCTTGCAGTCCTACAGATCACTTTTTTGTATCTTCAGCAGCCAGTGAATTGAAACTTGCACCAGCTCATACTTGCTTTCTTGTTACTTTCGTAAGTTGTTCTTGGTGCCAGTGCTGCAGCTAAATAACAATGAACAGTTAATACATCTGTCGACAACCTTTTGTTATGGATGCACACAGAAACTTGCTGTCTTCTCAGCAGTGCATTTGGCTGAGACAGAGATTAAGTTCAGTGTTTATGATCTTATCTGCAGGGCTGTGAGCTGGATTGTCTCTTTCAGCACCGCAACAGTATCAATCTCGCCCAGGGAGATCTAATTTGCTAAATATGTTGCTCTGGGCACCAACTTCACAGTCAAGTACTCAAGTTAAAATGCTGATAAGAATTGAAGACTTTGCTCAGCTAAAAGCCACAAACTATTCAGCTGAATGGTAATTATAATCCTCATTTTGGTGTGAGGTTTCTCTCCGGTAAGGGAGAGTGACAAGTGTGAGAGGGAAAAAGAAAATGAGAGATTTCAAAATTGGCAACTGTGCTGCTCTTTTGATCTCAGAGAATCAAGTCTGCAGAGAAAAGTGGACATTGTAATGAACTAGAAATAATGAATCCATAGTAGTGATTGGTAAGTCATGCTAAACTTCATTTGTTTTCCCAAAGAAACATTTAGATGGGAAATTTTGCTGTATCATCAACATTGTGTGGATAATTATTCCTCTACAAGAGCTGGCAAAGACGGAGTGCGCACAATGTGAAAACACTGTGACAGATTGCTTTACTGAGACTTTATGTTGTATAATACTTTGTGAGGGCACAGCTGAGCAAGGGGAGCTTAACCACTCGACCAGCTCCGGCTCAGCAAATTATGTTTCAGTTGTCAGCCCTATAATGTTCTAATGATTAAAGACCTTTTTGCTCTTTGGTTCCAGACGACAGCAGCAGTGAGTCAGACTGTGAGTCAGATGGTGAAGGAAGCACCTGCTCCAGCAGCTCTGACTCTGAGGTTTTCGATGTCATTGCCGAGATCAAGAGAAAGAAGGCTCACCCCGACCGCCTGCATGAGGAGCTGTGGTATAACGACCCAGGACAGGTTGGTCTTAACAAAAGGGATTTTTGTAACATTCATTATGCCACAAAACCAAATCTTCCATCTCCTACATCTGTCTTCTCTAATTCGGGTCTGACAAAGTATAAAAATGAAGAGAACAGATTCAAGCAACAAGCAACTCCACAACATTGGTATCATAATATAGGGCAGTGGCAGGGAAATGGTGTCCAGTGGGCCGAATCTACTGTAGAAGAATAGTGTACGTGCCAAGCAGATGTAAGTCCTAATAATATGATCTTATAACATCTGATTTTGCCCCATACATGAGGAAAAGCAGGCACACCAACAGCCTCTGTGTTTCATTTTGTGCCAGGATATATTAACAGTGCACGGTGCTCAAACTAAGTCCAATACACTTTAACAGATGAATAAAACAAGTAAATAATATAATCCAATTAATTTAAATTAAACCTGCAACCCTTGAATTTTAAACACAGTTTTAATTTTACAGCTTTATCAGAAATTGTGCTGATAACATTTTTTTCCTAAGGCAACAGCAAAAGCAGCCCTTTCATCCAACCGTCACTGGAGCAGGCTGCCGTTTATTGAGTGCGTAGTGCAAAAACAGAACATGCATTTGCATATATGAGTCATTTTTTGCAAATGAGTATTAGTTAATGAGCGTTAGCTGCTGAAACTCTGTTAACCCTAAGTTACTAAAGGAAAAGTAATTCTGCCGTTGGATACGATCCTAAAAAAAGAAGAAGCTGTTTTATAAATCAGTTTAAAAGAAATAAACAGTTAAAACATATTGACAACCTATAGACCTGTGAGTCCTCCATGCCTGCTAAATGAGGATTCTGCAACAACTGTGTCTCTGTTGCACAACCTGTCCAGCAGAGTGCACTGAGAAGTTTGGTTTTAACTATAAGATGCCCACATTTTTTAAGTCTTCATCAACATTGTTTATGTTTTGTCTGGTGCACTGGCAAAATAATTAAAAGCAGGAATTAATGACATAATTAATTAACATAAATAAATTTAGTAGAAAACTGAGATGAAAGAATCTAAGCTTTGACCTCATTCAGGTTCAAAACAGGCACAAAGTGGGAAAAAAAGACTGTTCCGGAGGTAATGGAAGGATGCACCTCTGTCTCAGTATAGCAGGACAGTGCCTCGGGATGTTGGTGCCAGTGTGACTATAATGTAGATACACATCCTGATATAACACTATGTCAAATATTAAATGCATTTCCCACAGTACTGGATTGTGAACACGAAGTTCAGGTCTCTGGGAGCTTTTGAAATCATTTTACGAACTGTTTTTTCAGCAGATGAGATCTGATCTGATCTGAGGTCTGATATTTAACTAAGCAATTTGAAAATGTCCAAAGAGTATGTTTTACATTTAAATGAATTTATTTTCCAACTGTTGAAATGCTTGGAAAATGCATGAAGTCAATACAATTTAAAATGTAGTCATAATCCAGCAATTTGTCATTTTTTGTTGATGTGTTGTGTTATTGAAGAGTTGACACCTTTTTGTCAGAGTTTGCCTTCACATTGCTGTGAGACTATCATAAAGGCAAACTTAGAACTGGAAACTCCAGTGAAGAAGTAAAGGTCAGGAGTATGCAGTTTAGCGATGTAAAATGTTCAGCGGCTCCTGTGTTATACATGGCAAGTGGAGCAGTTGTCTGATTTACGTATTTTCTTCCTGTCCAGATGAATGATGGTCCCTTGTGCAAGTGCAGTGCCAAGGCCAGACGTACAGGGATCCGCCACAGCATCTACCCGGGGGAGGAGGTATGACACGCTGTGAATAAATCACCCTTTCATAACCTTGAAGTTGTGCCACACAGGGGCAAGGACATTATTCTAGTCAGCCTAAATGTATTCTCTATACAGAGGCCATTTTCTATTGTATTAGAGGGACAGTAAGTAAGAGTTTATCATCCCAAAGAGCCAAATGATGATATTACATCTGTAAGAATTTGGCAGGGGAGTTGGTCTATACCAGTGATTCATCGATTCTTTTGCCACCTGCTGAGATTTCTTGTTTTCATGACTCATTTTCTTGTCTGACTGTGTTTTGGAACAAAAACTCCCACATAGATGCATCTTGAGCTGCCCAGTGTAACACATATCAGCAACAAAGACAACAAAGAATAACAAACCTCAAAGCTGTTTTATTACCCTGGTTATATTACTTCTGTTTTGCATTCATTAAACCGTTTACATTTAAGGTGAAAAGGAGGCTGGTTAAGGAGGAGATGAAGTCAATTTTCCTTTTGTTTGCTAGTAGTGTCCAATGAAGGTCATGGATTACGTAATGAGTTTTGTAACCTATGGCAAAGTATTTCCCATGGAGGTAAATTAACATCAGCCTCCATGCTGTAGTGCTGTAGATTTCTACCCATCAGCCCTTTTTACGATCACGTTTTACTTGAAGGTCAAATCATGTCTTAAAAATCTATTTGGCTTTGAAAATGAACAGGGCTTGCTCCCTTGTTAGTCGAGTAGTTGACTAATTGCTCGTTACGTTCTTGGTTGACCGGGTAATTATTAGTCAATTAATTGTTTTTTAATGGGCAGTATGGCTGTACTCATTAAAGGATGTACATCAGGCATCACTGGGATGTGTTTGTCACATCTCTGTCTTCACAGTAATTTCACAATAATTTTAATAAATATGTTTTGCTCCTCATTAACTTCTATACTTCTACTACAAAATCCCTCAGCGTAAATGCATTCATTTGCAGAGGTAAGAAAGTGGTATTTTTAAAGTCAAATCAACAAACTGATTAGTGGTAGAAATCCTAAGACGAATCAATCAACAGAAGATGAATCAGCAACTTTTCTGATGATAAATCTTTTAGGGACTTTCTCAGGCAGAAATATGAAATATTTCTTGGTCCCAGCCTCTTAATTGGGAAGTTTTGCTTTCTTCATCAATTTTATATCATTGCAAACTGAATATCTTTGGGTTTTGGGATGTTGGTCAGACAAAATGCGAAGGATGTTTTTCACTTTGCTGTTTTTTCATCAACCATCTATTAATCGAGAAGGGACTTGGCAAATTAATTGAAAATAAAAATAGTCATTAGTTGCAGCCATACAACAGTTTGACAGAAAGAGAGTTGTCAATCATAATTTATATCTCCCTATGTCATAATTGGCTCCAGTTTGGTGTCAGAACAAAGCGTATGTATATGATGTGCTAAATTTACTGTTAAGGAGTATAAGCTGTGTGTCACCGACTGAGTTTGTGTGTCTCTCTCTCAGTCTGTGAAACAGTGCCGTCCAATGAACAACAATGCAGGAAAACTGTTCCACTACAGGATCACTGTCTCTCCTCCAACTAACTTCCTGGTATGAATTTGTCTTTTTTGGTCAAGACCCTAAAATGAAAGAAGTTATTGTTGTTGTATGTTTTATGGCAGTACTCACTGTTTATATCATGACATTCATTCAGCTGCAGTCTGTTGTTCCAGTGTGTGACCAACTGTTTTCCGTTTCAGACTGACAGGCCGACTGTGATCGAGTACGATGACCATGAGTACCTGTTCGAAGGCTTCTCTCTCTTCTCCCACACACCTCTCACTAATGTAAGCCTGCTTTGAGTTCTTAGCAGTGTAGGTGACCAGCCATGAATATTACACCACAATAGTTTCAGATTTTTGACAGTAAGTGGGTGTCACTGTGCACTCGTTTTTCTCAGCCATGCCTGTATTTTTTTACATTTTGTATTTTATTTGCGAGTGTCAAGACGAATCCAAAAAGTTTACAAGGTTGCTTACAGCTTTTCCATAAGCTTAAAAAAACCCCAACGCATCAAGGTGCCATTTCATATTCCAACAGAATGTGTGTTATACATAAAACAAGTGTACATCATTTCACTTAAGACCTGAACAACTAAAGTTAATCTAATAGAAATGATGAGGACAAATAAAAAAAAAATTTGCTAAGTCATGGAGGCATTTGTTGTTCATCAACCTTCAGGAAAATCATGTCCTAATGATGAAATCATGTTTTACAATATTCAGTAACAGTAACAGTTAAAACCATTTACATAGCTCCTACACAACAGTAATTCTCATTGATAGCTGCACAGGCCTGAGAAGGAACCAGAAAGCCACCCAGTTCAATGTATTTAGCTAGGGCGTGATGGTTGACAGACCTTCATTTTGATTCGATGTAATTTCACTTGATTGTCAGATTTCTCTGATGTTTGTCCTGTGTCATAAGATTCATTCATCATGAGTAAAGTGAGCAGGGTGTCAGATCCCTTGTTAATTCAAAACAACCAGAATAAAAGAGAGAAATATTTGATATCATCAAACTATCATCAAATATTAAAATATTTTTAACAATATTTCTTATTAGTTTCAGTTGTACAGGCCAGTCCTGCTATTCCTCCCATGTCTACTGTGAACTCTATTCTCTCTCCTCTCTGATGTGTGAGCCTGCCTGCATGAAACTCTGCTGTGTAAAGCAGCCAGGTCCATGATCAGTTTTATTAACCCTCTCTACATGCAGGCCAACTGCTGCTCAGTCAGCTCTGCACTGGACACATGTGATACCATTCCTCCTTCTACACGTCTGTTAAGGCAACACATATAATTTAGGTCAGAGTTTGAGTGAAAAATCCCCTCCTCCTTAAACTCCGCTCTCCTCAAAAATAACTTCAAATCGGCTTTAGGCTTCGGGTCTGCTTCTTTGTTGCTTGGACAAAGTGCTCCTCTCTTGCTGTGCTGACCTTGTCGCAGATTCCTCTCCCTCACGTTTGAAGGCCCATCAGTGGTTGTCAAACATTAGAGAGGTCGTGACTTAAAAGGACCCTCTCTTTCTGTAGACATACGAGCTGTGCGCTCAACTATTCTTTTTTTTTTTTTTTTTTTTTTTTTTTTTTTTTCAGAAGGAGGAGGTTTAAAGGAAAAGAGAATTTGAGAGGAGACAACCAAACCAAATCAGTGGCCACGCGTGTGTGTGTTTTTCCTGCATGTTTGAATAATAAACTACTTGGTCAATATCCTTCCAGCTTAAAAAGAGCCCTGAGGATTAGGCATGATTTGAACTGGATAATTTAAGCAGCCCTTGTTAAAAGCTGGGGTAAACGCTTCGTGGCAGTGTGGGGATTAGGAACCTCGGAGCGTGGTGATATTAGCCCCCCTGCTAGTTAGCCGCCGGGTTGGGCAAGAATGACTGTGACTCCCAGGTTAATCTCTTAAAATGGACCCCTGCGCTCTGGCAACAAAGACCGTGTAACTAGGGAGATTAAACACAGAAGAGCAGGCTTATCTATTTAGCGAGATTTGAGTTACTTAATTTTCAAGAGTCAGGTGCACTGCCTGTGTGTGTGGAGGCATATGATTTGTGTGACTTGAGTGTTTGCACATGTCCTGGTTTTTAAATTGACCAATATCTGTGCATGTTTGTACACACGTCAATGAGTTAGAGTGGGATTTCTTGAGCGTCCATACTTTTTTCTTTACATGCAGGTGGTTGTGAGCGCCATTTTGGGCAAGCTGCACAGCAGAGATGAGATTTTAATGAGTTTCCTTGAAAAGCTGTAACCTCTGCCTAACGCCATGGTAATGAGTCGGCCCTTCCTTTCTTCTGCCCGTACTCTGTTCCTTTCATCATCACAGATTCCATTGTGCCGTGTGATCCGCTTCAACATAGATTACACCATTCACTTCATAGAGGAGATGACACCGGAGGTCAGTAAAAACCCACTTTATCTCTCAGCTCTTTCTCTCCCCTTTCTCACCCCTTTTGTTTTTATCTCAAACGGCTGAGTCTGAGCACAGCTGAGCCACACGTAACCCTCACACCTCGGTGCCCGGGTGAGCTAAGGTGCTAATCCTTTTAGAAGAGGGAAAGGAGAATCTTTTTAACCTGCTGAAGTTGATTACATCGATAAGGTGGCTTATGTGATAAAGTTAGAGAACTGGATTTGCTTATCAGTCATATCTGCATTAATGCACTCCTGCTTTTTTTTTGAGTCTGCTCGCACTGTATGCTCACAAAATGCTGCTATCAAACACCGTCTCTCTCCTGTGTCCAGAACTACTGTGTGCGAGGCCTGGAGCTGTTTGCCTCCTACTTGTTCCAGGACATGCTTGAGCTCTATGATTGGAACCTGACAGGTAGGAATCTCAAAAGAATGGCCAGTTTAACCGGAAATTACCTTTCTCAAGCTCATGCATGGGTTGCACCTATGAAATGTGTTGATAGTGATAGTTTATGGTGAAGTATAGGAGTGGAAATGATCTCATGTTGCAAATTGCAAGTTGTATGTTCCAGAGATGGGGAAATATGCCTCCGGTTGAGCCTATGGGATCCCTTTTCTCTCTTTTTATGTCTTTGTTTGAAGTCATTCTGTAGGGGTTCACACACTTTTTCCAACCTATACTGTGAATGTTTGAATGATTTTTTTTTTTTTTTTTTACCATGGACAATAACAACACAATGATTCGTGTTTGTTCACAGAAAGATCTGATTAAATTTTAAAACAAATTAATGAAATGATGAAATTGTCAAGCAACATGATTGTGATTGTCATTTCAGCCATACCTTTACACTCCTAATCTTTAACTTGTGTGAAAAGCATGTTTTTATTGTGAAAAGTTGCCCTGTCCAAACAAACAGCAAAAAAAGTGAAAAGAAATGTGCTCCTTCGTTCAGGTCCTGAGTTTGACAACGAGGCCTCCGGATGCCAGCGGTTTCATTTCATGCCCCGTTTTGTCCGATTCTTACCTGGTAAGACTCTTAACAACCTGCACCGAGCCTCAACTGCTTTGCTCTGCTCTTTGTCTCCCTCTGGTGGTCAGTGGTATCACAGTTCTCCCGTTAACACAAGCTAGAAGAAGGATGCATGTCTCCAGGAATGTCTACTCCCAACATTTCTGCAGCTGATGTTGATATATGTGGCAGGTTCTAGAGGTTCACTTACAGAGCCTGAGCTGCTGTGTAGCTGCATGATATTCATCTTTGATACACATGATGGTGCTGGTGCACTATGATATTGCCACAGAGTTTGTTATGACAACCGTGCCGCCTACCTTCTTTCCATCAAAAAACAATTTCTATCCTAGCTTTCCCAATTTAGTTTGATACAAACACTTATCTGCCTCTTTTACAAAAGAAAAAAGAAAAACAATCCAAACTGATGTTTCTGATGTGATCTGTAAAGAGAAAGGGAGAGGAGACGGGGAGTTACAGTGAGAGCGTGATTGATGTTGTGTTTGAAAGTTGCAGGGAGAGAGTGTGTGTGCATTTGTTTTTGTCTTAATGCATTTCCAGAACTGGGAGGTCAGTGGATTTTTGTGTGCCTGTCCATTTGAACACTCGTAAATGGAGGTCAATCAATTTTGCATGAGTGTCTATTAAACGGACTCTCTTTGACCTGGTAGATTGCATTTGTGCGCTTGGCTTTATTTCACCGCATATGCACTTGTATATGACTGTCTACTCACTCTTGATTTTGTAATACTGATTTGAATGTTATTCCATGTGCACGTCATTATGTGCCTTCACGTATTGTATGGCATCTGACCTTTCATCAGTGCCTGTGTTCACCTGTGCGTTTCCTGAACAATACAATTGTGATGCATGGGGACATTTTCACAGTATGTAATATTGGCTCAAAAACTGCGAGTTGGCAGAGGTGAGGCAGGGTGAGATGCTTGTATAAACACAAAGACTTTCTCCAACATGAACGCTGATTTTGGGCCAAGGATTTTGAACAATGAAAGAATGCATTGTATGGCAGCTCAGAAACGTTTTCCCTCGAGGAAAAAGTCAAAGCTTGTTTAATTCCACAAACTGCAGCTATGAAGACTGAGATTTTTGCATTTTTTTCAATTAACTGTGTATTCATGTTGATAAATATTTATGTCTTAGATGGCGGGAAGGAGGTGCTGTCCATGCATCAGGTGCTGCTCTACCTGCTGCGCAGCAGCAAGCCCCTGGTCCCCGAGGAGGAGATTGCAGACATGCTGCAGTGGGAGGAGCTGGAATGGCAGAAATACGCGGAGGAGTGCAAGGGCATGATCGTCACCAACCCGGGCATGGTGAGGCCTCAGCTTCTCTGTTACGACAGGAGGTGGCCTTGTCCGCCGTTTCAAGGGCATTTGTCGCCCCCAACCCCGACACTGCAGGAATAAGGCTGTTCGTGTTAGCCTGTGACATGAGCAATCTCACCTATTATCCCCAAGGGCGTTTGCTGTCATCAACACTAGTAGGGCCGAAGCTTTTATGTCACAGTGAAGTTGGTTAACCTTCTTGTCTGGCCCATATTTTAAAGAATGTGGAGTAATTGTGTTTGGGTAAAGGTGAAGATGTCATTGCTAGCTAAAAGGTTGCATATGAACAGTGAATACGATTGTGTAACCTTTGTCGTGGGTGAGTTATTGAGTCAACTGGCCCTCCTGGCAGGACTGAATTGTTGCTGTCAGGTTCTCCAGATAGGTGGGTGTATAATAGTCTTCCATCTGTAGACTCAAGTTTAAGATTGCTCTGCCAGTCAAACAAAGTCTATTAAAAAGGTCATATATAGAGACTTACTCTGTTTGGCGAAAATAGAACTATCTGTGGAGATGGTCAACATTAGTCATCTTCACTGTCACTCTCAGGATTTCTTATAGTGAGTTTGGTGGTTTGTTGCTTGTTGGTTAAGTGCTTATTTTAGTACTATTTCATTCCATTTAGAAACAAGGAGAATTGTCATAAAGTCTTCTTAAAAAAAGTGTTGCTTTAGGTTTTATGTCAAATTACTGTCAGTTAACCCATTTAGACAGCAAACTGTAAAAAAAAATATTGTAGAAATACCCATCATTAGCAGGGCTGTCCTCACAGGACACGGAGCAATGCAGGAGTAACAGAGTGGCATGATGTAAACTTCACAAACCAAGTCTTATCTTAAACTTACTGAAGACGGGTGATGGAAACAGAGGGGAGCACAGTGCCGGACAGTGTGAGGCAGGGCAGGGCAGCGCAACTTGTTTCTGTTGGCTGCTACAATACTCCGAGCTCCGGTGTCCAGCTGACAGCGTTGTCAGAAGCCCAGCAGGAGAAACACTCCGGGTGAAGTACGATTTCCAAACTATAACTATAACCAAGATGCCGACTTTTACTTTCTCTGCTTGTGTGGAAACCTGATATTTTGACATCACACATGACGAACAAAGACATTAAAACATGAGTTTCTAGGTATAACATGAGAGTCATGTACAGGGGTTGAGCTGAACTAACACGACATGTGCAGGGGACTGTATCTGTTAGTCGAGTCAGTTGAGTCGACCCTGAAAATCCTGACTTGGGGGCAGCTCTAATCACAATCTCCTAAAACTCAAGGGGACATTTAAAACATTGTTTTATCCGACCAATAGTCCAAAATCCAAAGATGTTGTTCAGCAGAGAAAAGTCTCACAATTGAAGTTGAAGTGAGAACCAGTCATTTTTGCTTGGTAAGTAACTTAAATGATTAATTGATTAACAAAATAGTTTCAGATTCACTTTTCTTTGATTGCGCAATTATTTTTGAGCTGACCGACAGTGATCAGAACCCTCAAATCTGGCCAAGAAAGAAAATATGTTCTTGGAGGTATAGATTTCAGAAACATGCTCATTAATCACTAGAATGTCCTCTCAGAGCAAGGTGGCGCTCTCATTTTGTCGAAATCTCACCTGGTGTCCCAAGGTCACATACTACTCCAAATTAAAGTGCCCGATGCCAATCAGACATGGCATGCTCAAGTTATAATATCGCACAATGGCATGGTCCACAAAAGAGGGCACAAATGTCACTGACCTTCAATTAGCTATAGCACATTAAAGCACCTGTAAAGCATCAGTAGGCGTTAAATGGCCTAGTATATATAAATTAGCATTTACAGCGTAGTTGTGTCAGGATTGTAAACAGTGCAATCATCAAGCCCTCCATCAAGCCAATCTAACCTGATTATGTCGCTGTAGAGGCAGAATCAAAGTTGGCTGGTGACCTCTTGCTCTCAAATCAGAGTTTGTATGCAGGCTGTGACGAGCAAGCACGGCTAATGTCAAGGTGAGCCCGAGCCTTGAGCCATCTGCCGCGCAGCTCATCGCGCCTTATGCTACAGCCCCTTCCTCTGATCTCGCAAAATGCCTGTCAGGCTAACTGTGATTTGGGAGTCAGCTGAGGACATGTTGCATGTCAATCTCCTCCCTGATAAGAGCGTCAGAAGTTAGCATGCCCATCCCTGACATCACTTTATCATTGTTGTGCACTCGCTACAAGCCGAATCTGGACCTCATCTCATTACATTGCTGTGACAGACAACCCTCCTGGCGTGGATTATTTTTTATTTCACATATTGGTAGCAGATGATTGAATGACGACTGCCTTGTAGCTAGATGAATGTGTTTATACTGTAACATGACTCGCTGTACTGACTTCCTTTTCCCCAGAAACCCAGCTCAGTGCGTATCGACCAACTGGACAGGGAGCAGTTCAACCCCGATGTCATCACCTTCCCCATCATCGTTCATTTCGGGATCCGTCCGGCTCAGCTCAGCTACGCCGGAGATCCTCAGTAAGATCACACACACACACACACACACACACACAAACACACACACACACACACATAAATGTCGACCAGCCATCCGAGTATAGAGCTCTCCCTATATAGCTTCCACCTGCTGTGTACCGTCTCCCTCGTTCCCTCTACTCCTTATTCACCACTGCTCTCGCAGGACATTGATGGCACAGTCCTTCGTGTCATACCTAGAGGAGGACGAGAATGGCGTATGTCGAAGAGGTGGGGAGATAGACGGATAGATGGAAAGGGGAATAGAAGGATGAGAAAACGAATGGCATGACATTTTCACATGCGTCGTCACGGGTCCCAGGTTTCCGCTGGGTGCCTCCACCATGGGAGCTGCTGCAGTTTATGTCTCGTGAATAGTAATGCCACACACACACGCCACAGGGCTGCAGTAGGGAATACTGTACTCTGTTGCTGCATAATTAACAAAAGCAGTGTATTAGATCATCTGAGCTGCGGTCTCTGAGGTGTTCAGAGAGATGCGACAACACCACGCCAAGCACCAATCAAAAGTCAGCACACAACTTGGTTTCTGTGCTCTTATTCTAAATTTAAACCTGTGGATTTCTTTTTAAGTCAAATATTTGGTCTCAATCACAACAGTCGGGAGGAGGTGCTGTAGGAAGATGGTGATTATGAAGACGCAAGCAAGAGGGTGATCAGTAGGAGATCCATTTAGGCTGAACTAGTTTGCTTCCTCCCTCTGACTAATGTCCCCTCTCCCCTGCTGCTACATTTTAGCTGTCTGTCCGCTGAGCTCTTTCATCCCTGCGCACCCTGCTGCCATGTCAAACTTCTCAAAGTGGCAGACAACGACAAATTTATGGATGGACTGGGACATCATTAGCTGATGCAGACACGAGTAGTAAGAGACCAGTGGAAAGGATTTCCTACCACTGCTAATGATGCGTGTAGCGAGGGCAGGAGTCGGTGTTGATTGCGGCAGCAATGCCACAGAGAGGGAGCCTTGGACACAGCAGCAGCATATATTAACTCAGGAGACTGAAGAAGCTGTGTTGTCTTCTTCAGCGAAAGAGGGATGAAACATGAGAGAAACATAATGGAGGGAGGGGGAAGGATATGAAAGGCATGCAGAGATGTGAAAACAAAATACCAGGGAATTTAAGACAGAGCAGGTTGAGACAAGAGGATAAAATCCCCTTTCAGACATGCATGTGAATGTGCTGTCAGTTTTACATGTCGGGCTCATTCAATAAGCCACAGTCTCTTTTCTGTGAAAGTCATGATTGCAGTCTCACTGGGTCGGATCAAGTAACATTCCTGCAACACCACCAACCTGGCTCAAGTTTGAATTTACACCTCAATAAAACAGACTGTATGGATTCAGAGTGCCAAAGTCTCTCTCTTCTCTCACAAGCCTGAAGTTGAGCATGTAATTTATACTCTCTTCTTAGTGGGCCATTTTTTTTTCCTGACATTGCCACTCTACCTCCGCACAGTGAAGTAGTTCATTTCCTGAACGCTGTGTTTCCATACGTAATTTTTCTTATCTAAGACTTGCTAGCTTGTTAAAGTTATTGTAAAGTATTTGAACCTTTCTGACCACTATTACAAAACAAGTCTGCTTCAGTTTCATGATGAAAGCTAAATGAAACCGACTGGCTGTTGCAAGGTTGTCTCTCCTGACTGAGTCTGTCTGTGAAAAAGCTGAACCATTCTCAGCTTCCACGCTTCCCGCTGCTGGCCATCTTTGAGTTGATGTGGGCAGTAGCAGTAGGCTTTTAAAGGTGCAGTTTTCAATGGGTGGTGTTAATGTCTAGGCTGCAGCAGCATAAAGGTAAATAATTGCAGAAAGTTATTAAATTCGAGGCCAGTTCTGTCTTTAATAACATTAATGAATTAATCACAGCCTCACATCTTGTCAGTTTTAACTATGCTCTGGCACTCTCAGATTATTGATTATATGATTATAGATTATATATTCTAGTATATCTAAAACGTGATATTAATGAGAAGATTTATTTTGGGATCACTACAGGTTTGATTAGTAAAAAAGCAGGGGTTAGTATCCCTTGTCTTCATGATAGTGGATAAAAATACTCATTCAACTGCAAAATCATTTTTAAAATCCGTCACTTGTTACCTTGATTTTCCAACTGACCTTGTGAGCTCCCTCCCTCACGTCTTCAATGGTCCTTTTACATTAGAACAGAGCTATTACTGAATATTTAGGTAACAGGGACCTATTCTGCTTACTTGAGCAGATAGATGAAGGCAGCGATGTTACAGATGCTGTATCTGAAAAGGGTTAGAGACTGGAAAACAGAAGAAGTGGGGGTGAAGAGAGAGGAAGAGGCAGCATATGCTAATGAAAGCATGTGCAGGGAGTGGCGAGAGCCGCGGCAGTGCTACCCCGAGAGCACACAGCGGATCTGTGGAAAGGTCATTGGAGCGGATTGGGGACGAGGGGGCCTCCCAGGCTGCATAGACTTTCTCACTCTCCCTCTCTCTCTCTGTCTCGCTTTCTCTTTCTTCCTCTCTCTGTCTCTCGTCTGCTCAGGCTGCTTCAGTGCGGAGGTGGTGGTGAGCTGATAATCGGGGCGGTAAAGCCGTCTCATTCCCTCGTCTCAGTCTCTAATGAAGTCCCCACTATTAAAGCTCTATAATTCTTCTATTCCACAGTACACCCCCACCTCCCTCCTCTTCTTCCCTTCCTCGTCTCTCTCTCCTTCCCTCTCTTTATGCCTCTCTCCCTTTCTCTCTGTCAATGCACCATCCTATCCCCCAAACCCCACCACCTTACCTCTCCATCCCACCAATCATAATTGAATAACTCTGGGTAAATGAGGAGAAAGTCTCCTGAATGGGAGCAGAACGGTCACACCCGGCCCTCAGTGCATCAATCAGGAGGTCTGATTGAAAAGAGAGAAGGGGGAGGAGAGGGGGAGAGAGGGGGGAGGTGGTTAGTACGGTGGCTACATGTCACCTTGCCGATAACTCCCTGCCTCTTTTCAGATGCAAATGAGAGCAAAGACAATGGGGTTTTATAGAAAATGAGAATGAGGAGGTTGTGAGATTGCTCTTGAGCCATATGTCAAGGCTGCTCAAATGTTTCATGACTTACATCTTTTTATCAGACAAGAAAATGGTAAACTGCAAATCGCCAGTCAGTGTGTGCGTGGACCTCTGCTCACAGTTCAAACGGCAGACATCTGAAACACAGAGAATCTTCTGTGTCCACTGCCCTCACACACAAGCAGCTAATGCAATAACGGCCGCAGGCAACTGTTAAATTATGTTTAATATCAGCCAAGCCGCAGATGAAATATTGATGTGTTGTTGCGAAGCCGGAGAGTGAGGGCGAGATAGACTCCTGTCAGCCTGACATCACCTCCTTTACTTTTGGCAGGTACCAGAAGCTGTGGAAGAGCTATGTGAAACTACGCCACCTGCTGGCCAACAGCCCCAAGGTCAAGCAGATTGACAAGCAGAAGCTGACACAGAGAGAGGTGGGTTGAAAGAAAACAAACACACTTTGATAATTTTTTTTTTGTTTCTACTGACAGACTCATACTTTAACATTGCCATGTGGCTTGCATTTGTTTTTGTGTGAATGTAGCGCAGTGCGCTTTCAATTTAAACCTTTTCCTGCAGATAGGAAAGGTTATGTTGAAACACTGGAGCACTAGCACACTCTGCAGAAATGAGACATTCACAGCCATTAATTTCAAAAACAAAACTATTACCATTACTATTAGTCCTGCTGTGCGCACTGATTCAAATGCTGCTTATCTGGAATCCTCCGCTCGTAGTCAGAGTTATTGCCTCAAACTAACAAGGATGCAGCTTCACTAAACAAATATGAGACAGCCAAAAGTTAACTCATACATTTATGGAAGACCCACAGTCATACTATCACGCATTTAATGTTTTTTTGCAACAACAGAGGAATATTTAAGTATAGCATCCAGGTCTGTTGATTTGCACATTAGTACCATGTAAGCCAGATATGTTATAATGTTATAAGTGTAGACCTGCTGCCTTTCACGTAATGTGTTATTTGATGTTGAAGAAATTGCTTCAACCATGTAGTAAATGGTTTTACCATTAACTGCAGCCTTACTTTGAATAACAGTCAGAATCTCCATTGTCTACATGAGCAGTCTTGTCATTACTCACTAAACCTTAACTGAAGAGTTTACAACTGTTGCAATTATTGTTGTTATAATTGCGTCATTTTCTTTCCTCCAGCACCATTTCTACATTTGTGGTCCAGATTTGGCTCAGAAATATGTCACTTGCTCTTTCCTTCTGTCTTTACTCCAGACATACAGTAAATGCTCTTATTTTGGTGTTGAAGAATGGACAGCATCTTTTATTAAAGTGAATAAAGGATTGGTTCATATTTTTCAAGTCTGTCTTAAAACAATGGTCAGGTTCACATATGTTCACTGAAACAGATTTTATCTCCTGCTCATACTGGCCATTAGATAATAAAATACAAAGGTAATATGAGGCTTCAGCAGTCTGAGTTCGACAAATCAAGGGATCATCTTGGCACCTGACTACTGTTTTAGAACAACGTACGAACCTGTCCTTTAATGCATAATTTAGATGAATGTACAGCTCAGCATAAGATGGCAGTAAGTCTTCTCCTGAGTTGAGTGTGAAGGTCAAATTCACCTCTAGGGATTGAGAAAGGAAAAGGTTTAGTGAAGTAATGACCATGTAGCCACCGGGAATCACAGGGTACAGGTGCTGTGTGTGGCCTGAAGTAGCCGAGCACAAGCGCTTTGTCCCACCGTATCTCCCCTGCAGGGACTGCTATAACTTTTCCACAGTAGATACAGCTTTTCCTCTCTCCGAGGCTTGGAGTGTGCTGCAGATCCAGTCTCTTCCCTCGGTCTGTTTGATACACTCTGAACCAATAATGAGCAAGAACTCGGAGCTCAATTAGCTTGTTTCCCAGGTAGCTCGGCAAAGCTCTCTCCGGCTAACAGGCCCTGACAATCCCACTGTCAACCTGCACTGGAGCAATTACTGAACCCAAACACATGCACACTCACACACTGGGTCCATCAGGCTCCACCACAAACATTAGCCATGTCAGTGTCTCTTCACTGCAGTGGCAGTGTGGCATTGCTACTTATCTAATGCCCGAGGGAACACTGAAGCTTCCTGTGTAAATGGTCTTTCACTGAAAGACTAAACACCTGTTCCTCTGATAGGCATTTGCTACCCATAAGAGTCATCCTGTCAGAGGTGTTCACAGCAACCTTTCGCTCCTCCAGCTGCCTCTTTGATACTTCCAGGAAGACCAGAGGTGTCTACCTTGGCAAGAACTGGCCTTCACACCAGGGTGCACGCCTCTGTGCCCATTTCCAGATCTCATGCTAAGAGTATGGAAGGTTGTGTGTGTGTGTGGGTGGAGATGGTGTGGCATTGAGGGACATGCAGGCTGCCTGTGTGTGTTGCCCAGATGGATTTTGAGTCTCTCAGCCAAAGACTTTACTGGGCCTCAAACATACAAATAGACTGATATTGTAATCCGAAAACACTCAACTCCATCAGAGACTTTTTCTGAAGGTTTTTTTTTTTTCTTTTTTTTCTTTTTTTTTTGTGATTTTACATCATAAATCATCTTTGAGTTTTCATTGGTTTAGTTAAAATATTGGACAGTATAACCTATAATGAGAAGGTGAAAATGTAACTACTGAAAATGAGATGCATAAGTATGTTACTTTATTATCTCTTATCTCTAATTTGAATAAGTATTCAGCCCCTAGTCAGTGCTTTGGCAGTGAATTCAGCTCCGAGTCTTCTCTATCAGCTCAGCATATGTGGATTTGGGGATTTGCTCTGATTCCTCCTTGCAGATTTGGCCAGGGCTCGGTCGAGCTGTATGAGGAGTATCTTTGAAAAGCTATCTTCATCTCATTCCACAGATTTTCCTTTGGTTTCCAGTCTGGGCTTTAGCTGGGCCACACAAGAACTTAAGACTGTTTTTCTCTGTCTATCCCAGTGTCGATTGAGATGTATTCATAAGGATCATTGTCCTGCTGCAGCGTTACCTTGGCCCAATCTTGAGATTTTGGCACTTAAACGCGGCTCTTCATAAGAACTTTTATTTATTTGGTCCTTAAGTTTTAGAAAAAAAACTATGAAAGATACAGAGAGAAAGATCAGGATAACACTTGTAGGTTCGGCAAAAGGAAGACATTTTTGAAAATCAACATAGTTGGCAAAATCAAACAAACGATGAAACACGTTTTTTGTAAGTATTGTATGTTGGACAGAATGGACAGCGTATTGACAATTTGCTCTTCAAGAGTCTCGATTGTTGTGGTGTACAAGAAAGGAAATAGGAGGTTTTATTCCGATGAAGAAAGCACTCATTTCATAGAAAGTTACCTATAAAATTATGATATACAGGCAGACATATATACAGAGTGACAAGGAAAAACCAACATAAAGTGTCTTGGTCCAGTCTGATCACATCCAGCGTTGACTCTCTGTCACCTGAGGATCAGTTGCTTTTTTCCTTACATACCACACTAATGCATGAGCATCACGGTCATCACATGTGCGCCATTGACTACAATTACAAAAACCTTATTTTACTGCCGTTTTTTTTTTTTCTCATAGAGCTAAATGGATACGTCACTTCAGTCACTGTTGCTATTGAAACACCAGCCATTTGTGCCCCGGCAATGAACCCTCTATCAAAGTCACTTAGATCTTTTCCTCTTCTTCAACGGCATCTGTGTGGAAGCATCTGCATTCATTATGTTTCACTACTCATTTATTCAGGTTTTTCATTCACTTTGTCACCAGTCTGTATCTTGCACATTTTTTACATTACATTGCATTCATTTGGAAGGTGTGTGTTCAACCTCCATACCAAAAAAATGTAAATGCGTCCCTCTTAAACGAACAACTTTTTGGCCTAAGAGGGAAGGTCGGGGGGGTCAACAAAAACATCATTTATCCACTGGAAACCATGAATATGTACAGCACATTTTTCTGTAAATGTCCTGTAAATCCTTATCCTGGACGACCTACAAGTGCAGTAGCTTTAATCTTCGAGCTTTGCACTGTTCAAACGATGTGAGAAATGTGATGAGAATAAACTAAAATCCCTAAATGAACTTGCAAAAGCACGAGTAAGCAAAGGCAGCACACATGCAACAGATGTACCCTTGCAGTCTGCAGGCGTTGAATTTCAGACAGTGTCTTTGGTGTTTGACCCCAACCTGATCCAAAACGCAAACACTCCTCTCAGAAGAGGATGTGATGGTCTAAGTCAACTGTGCCGTGACTTGTGTCTTTGACCAGCAGAAAGTTGGTTTCTCTACCTCCCCCATTCTGTTTAATTATTCAGTTTTTGTATTTCTGTCCATTCCCTGACCCTGTAGGAATCCCAGCATAATAAAGTATTTACATATCATTCACAGTTCTCTGTGATTACTGCTTTCCATATACAGTGGCTGGCTGTGCATGGAAAGATTTGTTGTGTGTGGTTGCGCATGCATGTGTTGCGCGTGGGCGAGCGTGTTCACTTTGATGCACAGTTCAAAGTAGGATGGCATTATTTATTCATGCCTTTGTTGTTCTTATTTTCTCTGCGAGTCAAAAATTCCTGGCGTTCCATTTTAGGCAGATCATGGCTAACTCAGACTGAGTCGATTGCGTCTCAGTTGAATGAAACACATGCGCGCACGTAGACATTTAGGAGGAGCAGTCTGTCAATAAGTCTTCCGTCTTGGTTGTTATTTGTAGGACCCTCTTGTCTCAAACTCATCCGCCTCTACTGAATTTCCAGTTATTTGCCATAGGGCTGACATGATGCTGTGTGTGTGTTTCTGTAATGATTTCTGCTGCTGCCGCTGATGATGATGATGATGGAGCCTCCTCTATGCTGTTGTGAGTTGATCTTAATGGGCAGGCAGGTGCCATGGCTCTAGGTGGCTGGGACTGAAGCCTCAGCATCAACCTTCCTACACCCAACACCACCACTGCCCACAGCCATGCTGACCTATTGCAGCGCCTCAATTAGCCAGGACCAGCAGAGCTGTCACTTCCCCTGCTGCTACTGTCCACCACTATACTGTATGTGTCTCATGCCATGGAGGTTTCAGTTTATTGCATGTGCCAACCTATCTGTAGGGGGAGCGGGAGTGAAAGAAGGGAGGGGTGAGGGCGGGGTGGGGCTTTGAGGATGGGAGCTGTCCCCGTAGGCTTTGCTTCAGCGGATCAATAATTGACTGGCTGGTTGTTTGGCAGGAAGCTCTTCAGAAGATCCGTCAGAAGAACACTATGCGCCGTGAGGTGACAGTGGAGCTCAGCAGTCAGGGCTTCTGGAAGACTGGCATCCGCTCCGACGTCTGTCAGGTAACACCCATCCACTGTATGCACGCACAAACACCGGCACACGCATACCTGCTGCAATACACACTCATGGATCTAATACGTGAATGCACGCATGCATTCAGACGCTCATAGATGTGTAGATTTTGACAGAGAGTTACATGGACTCGCTCACACAAATGAACTCGCCAGGTAAAGTCATGACAGTAAAATTATTACCCAAATTGTCTGTCAGGTCCGTCACAATTTACAGACTGATTTCCCACATACAGTTTTCCTGTGCAGTGAGGGTTTATTTGTGACATTCTGGGTGAGCGCACTTTTAATTTTTAATTGAATACAATAACATCTCTGAAAGTGATGGCCAGAACTAGAAACATTTATAACATTTAGTAATTATCCTTTAAATGGACAGATACATGCACACAGAAGTAAATCCACTCAGACAGACACAGTCCAGTGCTCGCTGCACAGCCACAGTCAGAAACTTGGCTTCTGATCTTTCCACACGTTGCGTCACTTCTCCATTCAAGTGTCAAAATCTGTGTAAGGAAAGTGGACTCCCACAGAGCCTCAGCAGCCATACCCTTCATTAAGTAATGTCTGAGACCTGACAGTTTATTTATATACAACTTCACCAGCACCGCTCACTATGGTAAGAGCACATGTACCATTATCTCCTTCAAGCAGTTGTTAGAGGCAAAATAAAGCAGGATGCAGGTCTAAATCCACATGGTGTGCGCTGTATGTTATCTTGATCTTCGGGAAGCGGGACAACATATGCAGCTTACCATTCCATGCGTTCATGCAAGTTTAGTATGAGCAGCCCTAATGAGAGTTGAGCCATAACCCTGAATGTGTTAGCGCCCTGCTGTGCCCACTGAAAAATACAGAGCTGCATTTGTTCATGGATTTGTGAATGTAATGAAATGCACTAGTGTTCTTTATTTTATAATTCTTTCATTTATTGTCTGTTCCAGTATTTTCTGCCTGTTACTCTGAAAATAATTGGCATCAGCGTTGCACATCTTTTCCCTCTGAACACATCCCCTACCCTTGTGTGTAGTAAAGATAGCCCACAGCTGATACTCGTGCTCAAAGTTGGAGAGGAATGACAGAAAGTTGTAGCCTCGCAAACCAGACCTCTCTTGACCAGCCGACCAGTGAGGTCTAGCAAAGAAGGATCCAATCCATAATTGCTGCCCAATTATATTTGCTTCAAGCTGTACTGCTACGACTAATTGGTTCATGAATAATTTCACCTCGGATTGCAGTGGTACAGTCTGCACAACATGTGACACAGACGAGAGATAACGGGAAAACTGACCTATAGTTTCTTGATTCTAAAAGCAGGAGAGCTATTTGGAACAAAATCAGCCCACTCGTTACTGACGTGGCTCGGCTACACCAAGGTTATTTCACTTGAATGGCTCAGTCAAGGACCGGGCTACACATTTGAGCCACTGATGGGATTTATTTATTCATCAATGTTTTCTTTTTTAATTTTATATTTGCATGTTTATCTTTTGATTCACTGCCCCCCCCGCTTTGCTTTCCTGCCTTTGTGTGTCCTTATCAACTGGTCCAAATCATTTCAAGGGAAAGGCAACTTGTTTTCTCTTATATCACAGAGAAAATAAGTGTGGGTGGGTCTTTATTCACCCCAACAGTGTGTGGTGCATTAATTTATTTGTCATCTCTTACCATATACATTAATCCACCTACTTAAACATCACATAACTAAGCCAGAGCAAGGAGGAATGCCGCTATCCAAATTTGTATTAATGGCAGGTAGGTAGGAAATAGATTAAACCTCTTGAATTGCTTTAATACTTGGCATTGCTGAATATGCATTGCCTCATAAAATCTCTTAAAATAAGTTGCTGTAGAGCACTGTAAGCTTTCAGCCTTACAATGACATCTCCATTGCACAAGATATAGCCTACATCAGAATAAATGAGCCTTTAAACAAAAAGATGTTCAGTTAATTTTATCATTTAGTACATAAAAAAGAAATGGATGAGATTAATCCTGGAAAACAAGTTGGGATAACCATTTTACTGCATTCCAATTAATAAAATAATGATATTGTTAGTTCAAGTGCAATTTAAAGTTCATGCTTGTAATATTTCAGCCTGGGGAAAAGAAAATTCAAGCCACTGGTCCAATTGGATGGTGTCCAAACTGCCCAAACGTCATCTGTGACAGTAAATTAGAAATTTCCCACCTTTTAATTACTGGAGTATCAACTCTAACAAGCCCCCACCCTTCCTTTCCACACACATATATACTCAGTCACTCAGGCAGTCATCAGAACAGGTCAGGAGCTGTAGACACGACCAGGGCCTGGCTTTGTTAATTGGCTGCTTAACAAGGCCTAGGGAGTGTGTCACCACAGCCCCTGTGATGGCCCCAGGGCTATGTGGCAGCACCGCTTGTAGCCGCCGGGCCTCGGGCTCACCCTCCCCAGTAGCACTAATTAAAACATGCATGGCTCCCTCCTCTCTCATGTGGTGGCACGGGGTTAATGTGTGTACACCAGCCTTTGCTACAGTTTCTCAGCCACTCTGACTGGCTGACTTGATAAGTCACTGGTAATGATTCTGTAGATTGGCTCTCTGACTGTCAGATTCATTTGCTGACCACTGGCTGTTTTCTCTTTTGCTTTAATTCTCACTTTCCGTGTCACATTCCCTCGCGAACATGCGCAAACACACTTCACTCACAGCTCATCCACCAGCTCCTCCTCTCCCTGCCCTTTTTCACTTTCCTTTCACTTTGTTACACTCAAACTTTTTCTTTTAATATAATATATGAGGGTCACAGGGGGCTGTCAGTGTTTGTCAGAATGTAAGTGTGTCAACATGTCGAAATGGGCTTTGATTTGACTGTCCTGTCCAAATGTGGATTTCCCTCCTCTCTGTTATTCCCTCTCACAGTGCAGCGATTGGGTTTTTGATTATTTCATCTCTCTGTTGCAGAGCACCACTTAATAAATAATGACTAGCTGATTGATTTCTCCCTCCCTGTTCCCTCTATCAACCCGCTCCCGTTCTTTCTCACAATCTCTTCATCACACTTTCTCTCAAAACACACGCTCACCACTCCTCCTAAATATAAGGCATGATCCTGATTCTCTGTCTCTTCCTGTTTGTGTCCCTTTCCAATTTCTTTTCCTCGTTTTCTCCCTCTTGCCCATTTTGCCGATTCTCTCTGTCCTCCACAGCATGCCATGATGCTGCCTGTTCTCACACATCATATCCGGTACCACCAGTGTCTGATGCACCTGGATAAGCTCATTGGCTATGTCTTCAAGGAGCGCTGCCTCCTTCAGGTAAGGCACAGTCATGACAATGTCTTACTTACAAAGTGATGAGACTCCATGCCCCAGCCCAAGCTGCATTATTTAAAGGCTGCCATAGTTGATAACTAACAGGTAGGCAAATCCCTGTGGTTGTTTTAGGCTGGGCGCAGTGTACAGCTGGTTAGATAGCCAGATAAAAAAAAAAAAGGTAAACATTTTGTGCAGAGATCCAGGGAGGCAGCGTTTGCCTCATTATTGTGCCCATTCCACCTCTGCAGGGATAGTTCAGGTGGAAACAGGGCCTCAGAAGTCAGCTAAGGTAACCCACACACCGGCCTGAGTCATATCTCTGCAACGAGCAGCCCAGGTCTGCTGTGAGTCGCAGTGACAGTAGTCAGGACAACAACAGCCTCCTCTGTAATGCCAGCTCTCCCTTGTCAGGTCTGCAGGCTCAAACTCTATGCTCTCAGAGCAAGCCCCACAGCTGCCTCCAGCAATATTGAAGAGCTGTCATAACCTGATACATTAGAAATCAATGTGTTGTAGCCTATACATAGTTAAAAAGGGAAAGGATGCATTAAGATTCGCTCAAGGCTGTGTGTGTGTGTGTGTGTGTGTGTGTGTGTGTGTGTGTGTGTGTGTGTGTGTGTGTGTGTGTGTGTGTGTGTGTGTGTGTGTGTGTGTGTGTGTGTGTGTGTCGTGTGTGTGTGTGTGTGTCGTGTGCATGACTGCCCAGTGCTCTGGGTGTGTTTGTGTGGAGATTTGCACATATCGATCAACGATTGGCCTTTTTGTCGTTTGTATAATGACCACCTGTCATTAAGAATGCTAAAAAGGAAACACTGACCCGCTGCCAGCAGCCGACAAGCTGTGGCCCTTTCACTGAGGAGACACCCATTTGAGGTTGACATCTCGGTCCCTTGGGGAGAAGTTAATGGATTTATCCCTCCCTCTTTCTCATTCCTTCATTCATTCCAAAAAATACAAACAAAACAAAAACAATCAGTGTGATCATGACAGCTCACATATAAGCCTCTGCAGTGTGTGTTGCCCGTCTGGTCTGTCTGCATCACAATTATATCCACAGAAGTGTTAATACCATGACACAGCCCTCTATGTGTGTTTGTGTGTGTGGATGAAGCCAGAGCTGTCAGCAGTTCACCACTACCGGGACTGAAATGGCCAAAGCAGGGAGCCATCATTGCTGGGCTTATAGCACCTTCCTCATCTACTGCACACACACATCAGTGGCTAATGTCCCACAGTACACACACTTTCTGCCCAGATAGGTTTGGACAGAACGGCTGCAGGAGTGCAATGGTGCTTGTTCAAACAGCCTTCTCCGAGTCAGAACTCATTTCAGATCTGCCATCACTTCCCATTTGCCTCCACTCTAATGGGATGATCACATTTAATGAGTTGAATGTTTTCCATTGGCAGTCTGTTCATTTCTAACATGAGAGAATCTGGTACCGCTCTTTGATCGCATTACAAGGAATTGTATTTTGATACAAGCTTTGTGTGCTTTGAATTCATTTAACTGTAGTTGTATATAAGGTATGAGTGGTTTTAAACTTTTTCAAGCCACAGTGTGGGCTTTAAAGGAATACTACACTGAAAAGTTGTCTTTGAGCGTCTATTTCAGATGAGGAAAGCTTTAACGGTGGTTCAGAAAAGCCACTTTGCCAATAAATCGCTAAATATGCTTCTTCCAGAGGCACTTCAAAGCTGGTGGTGGAGGTAGTCATAATGTAACACAAAAGTAATATATTTAGCTAATGAGAGTGTGCTCTGATGGGAGGTTTTTTATTGCCATGACATCCCAATCACCGTTGGAAACCTTTGTCACTCCAAGTCAATGTCTTCTCCAAAGTAGGAAGCCACAGGTGCTTGGACTCAGGAGGTATTGCGGGTTGATCGCGAATTGCAAATTGGTGGTCCAATAGCATGCTCTCCTACTCACCACATGTTGAAGTTTCCTTTGTGAAGACACTGAACCCCACTTCTACCTTACATGGTAGCTCGCTGCCGTCTGTCTGGAGTGTGTTTTTGAGTGTGTTCCTCCTTTCGAGGACTAGCCAAGGATGATGAACATTAGCCAAGAGAAGGAATGCTAACGAACACCTGGTTGTTTTCCCTGGGGAATAAGTTGATCGCCTCTATGCAACTGCGTTCTGCAGCCAGAAAGGCTCCTGATGGAAAAATATGTATGTGTTAAGTTTTAAAAATGTTTTGAACACATACTCAGTCCTAGTGAAAGCTGGTTGTGGTTACACTATTAAGAAGTGTTTTTAGTGAGGAGAAGGACTCGGGTGGTCATTTTTGGTTTGGGACAGTTGAATTGGTATTTCAGAATGGAAATTTTTGTTCTCGCCGTGAAGAGTAATGAGCTGTACGCCCATTAAAGGAAAGAGAATTTATTTCCCTTTTTTCATATTTTCCTTAGAAGAGATGAAAGCAGCAGATCATCTGGGAAAGCAGAGAGTTGGGTGGGTCTGTACAGAATCAATGCTTGTTTCCAGCTCGTTCTCTGTAATGTTTTAATGAAGGCATATCTGCGGATCAAAATTGTTACAGAACATATGTGGTAAATGTATCATCATCCATGCTCTGTGCAGTCAGTAATGAAAACATTTAATTCTCTGTGCGGAAACACACCTGTTTGCAGTACCAGATAGCAGTATGACCATGGCATGAGGCAACTGACAAAAACCCAGCCTGAGAGCGGGAGCCTTTGCACTCGGCACACATCCCCCCCCCCCCCGGCACCAGCGGAGCAACGACCCTTTGAAGCTTGTCTTCTGAGAGCCTCCCTGTTAAACATTTAACATTTAAAACTTAGGGGGTGGGGTGGGTTCGGAGAGACATGTGTTCACGGTCGCCACATGCTCCCGCATCCCCACATCCACCAGACCCTCATAATCCTACGCGCCCCCTATTGTTTCATCCCCATTCCTCACTTTTGCCCCATGCTGGCAGAATGAGAGGCATCACAGAGCATCTCAATAATTTAGCTGTACAAGTCCTCGGCCTGGGCTCTGATATCGAATGCTTTTGTTTATGCGCCCCCATGAATGCGGCTGTGACTCTGTATACAGAGGACTGGGGTATTTTATTTGCTTTGTTATTCATGGCGATGCATGCCTGGCCATGTGATGGAGGTGTCCATCTTTTTCAAGTAGGGCTGGCCTGAATACCATTTCACAGGCTTTGAATATTTTCTTGTATTTCTGAGTGTATATTATTACTCATTACAAAAGGATGATAATAGTGTTGCATATTATAAAACAATGCAAGGCACCTTCATGTTGCGTCCTTATTATTGCATGTCAGATACTGTATATCAAGCATATGGCCATATTAAGCTGGATTACTCCTTGTTGTTGGGGGTTAACGGGAGTCCTGGCGTAGGTTTTCATTTATAGTTCAGCATCAGATTTCACCAGATGGTAGCACCACCGCAAGAGTAAATGGATGTCATCAGGGTCAATGTTTCTACTTACCACAGTTACCATGTTTATGTTCTATGACTCACTGTGACAGCTAGCGGTAAACTTCTTGCAACTTCACACACAAATATAAATCCCCCTTTAGTCTGTATGTAACAGCATATCTGTTATGATTAAGTACCAAGTGAACCAAACCTACCTTTTTTTTTTGGTCACAAGGGGGCAGTACAAATAAGTTGTGAACACAACACTGATGTATCGTCACCTTTTGCGTAGATATGGGGAACTTGTTAGTAAACGGATGCTAATTTACACACGCAGCAGCTATGGAGCAACAGTAAGAAAAGTAATAATGAAAATACAAACTTTTGGCAACTGGCTAAGTTGTTGATCTTGTTGGAAGTCACTTGTTTGATAGTGTAGATCATTGAGTTTGAGGGAGAGAATGATTATAGCACGTTTTATCACAATTGCACTCCACGTCATTTACATTAAAATTTAGAGGATCAAATTAAAATACTTTAAGTGGTCACAGTCTGTTCCTGCTGTTTTTTTTTTAACCCCTGAACCTTGATTCACCTGTGCACACTACACAGCAATGACATTGTTGAGTTCTGTTTGTATAGCAGGCAGTTTGCCCGTTAGTTTCCCTGCACACGGGTACAAGAGCCACACTCTTTCCAGTCAAGCCTGTCGCTCTCCACTGAGCGATGATGTTTATTCCTGTTTAGCCAAAGGCAGTTGAGCAGCAGCTGAGGCAGTGATCACTAAATCCAAATCCCTGCGATACTTTATGCAGTCATTATGTTGACAGGAACAGTTGCAGACGTCAATCCTCTCCACAGATTCAGCTTAAAAGCCGTTGTTTGATGTTGTCCTTAACTGTGAAGGACCTGCAGTGTTTACAAAATAACTGATGTATTTTGCTTGATACGTTTCCTTTAGAGTACCAAACTCTGTAGTTCAGGCTGTGTAGTAGGCAGTCATTGACTTGTGTCTGACATCGCACAATGGGGGAGTTGAAATTGGAAGCAGATGTGGTTGTTGTTGTTTTTATTTATATTTTTATCAAACTGTCAACACGGCGCTGAGAATTGCTACATTTCTGCTTGTGTCATGTCAAATAACTAGCTCTCAAAAAAACCTGTTTCTCTTAACCACAGAAAAAAAAAAAAATACAACTGCTGGTGAATTTGTCGTCTCTGTGTTCAAGGCTACAAAGCTGAAGGCCTCTTGAGCAACTATAAATATTGAAACCTCTGTGTTAACGTTTTACATATATATCTCATTGGAGCTTGAAATTGATTTGAAGTTGGCTGAAAGGAGACAAGCATTTTGAAAAGCAAGCCCAGGGGGAAGAGTAGATGGATTTCTTTCTTTTTTTTTCTTTTTTTTGGCTGAGATTAACATTCTCATAATGTAAGATTGATAAAGGCTTGACATATCCTACTGAGCCCTATCTTTTTCCTTTTTCTTCCCTCAGCGAGTTTGAGTTCAGCCGCGGCAGTCTTTCCAGGCACAGCAGTTTTTGTCCTCTTTTCAAACAAAGCTGAATGTCGACTAATACGTTTGCTTCAGGGTTATTTTACCTTTAATTCCCACTTTTGGCTCTCTTCACAAGTTTGAAAGTTTAATCATTAATCTTCATACAAACAACTTTTACCATGACAAAAAAGCAAGAGGGACACTGATTCTCTCTCAGTGGCTCACCTAAGTGCACCTCCTTCTCCTCTTTTCCTTTGAGCGATTGCTGATCAAACATTATTAGACAGATTTGCTTTGACCATTATTACTGTTTGTAATTGGTCATTAGCCAAAAGAGGAAATGGACTAGATCAAGCTCTTTGAAAGATTTTCACAGGGCCTGGGGTTGGGCCATATTGTTGATGTCTAAATGCTGTCATTTGTCGCTCACTGTGTACACTGTCGGCCCCTTTGTGACCAGTAACTAAGTCCCAGGAGCCCAGGACCTAAACTCAGGAACTTTATCTAAAATCCTCTTTATTGCATCTGCAGAACTGTGAAGGTGGAGAAATAAGTTGTGATTTTTTTTTGGCACTAGATAAGACAGCAACACAGCATCCTTGCATGTTGACTCTGAGGTTTGAGTGAATGCTGGAAAGCGGATGGGCAGAGAGGGAATAAGAGACTGAAAATGCCACGAAGGCAAGATGCCAGTCTGTAAAAAAAAAAAGTGTTTGCCAGGTTTCGTACTGGTGTCACTTTTCAAAAAATCAAGTTTGAGGGAATGATAAGTTGTATGTAGTTCAAATGAATGTGAAAGTAACCCACATATCGTAAACATCAGCTTCCTCATTTTGGTGACAAGCTATGGGTCGGTTGATGCTCGAAAGGAAGTTTGTATGACATCAGACAATACCGGAAATTAAAAGCTATATCTACAGTTCTTTTGAACGACCATACTGGAAGGTGAAGTGAAAGTCTGGCTGTACAGTACAGTATTGTTTGAATATGGGAATAGCAGTGCACATTCTCAGACGGCCTCTCCTGGGAGACATTCCTGGTGTTTTACATGAAAAGTGATAAAAAATAATTTGGTCAAGAATTAACAGAAAAGTTGAATCCCTGGCTACTTACTCACCTCCACACGTCAGGCCAATCATGGTGTGAATGTTAAATTGTCTGATTCAGACCATGGTCAGAAAGTGGTGGGATACAGGACTCGCTAATCTGATGGCAAAAAGGTGTGAGGGGGAAGTGGTTTCTGTAGCTAATCGACCATCCAGTGAGCAGGAAGCATGCACAGATCACCAGCTTCTTCCACTTTACTAAACAAAGAGAAAGACAATGGCCCAGAAAACTGTCGGGGCATACGGTAAGTCACAGTGCATTTTGTAAATTCCTTCTGGTGCTGCACAATAAGCCTGTAAACTTTGAATTCCAACAGATCATTACAGTTGACATTTTTTCACGTATTAGAATGAGAGTCAGAATTTTGAATAATAAGTAACAGTCTTACTATAAAAGTGTTTTACACTACTGCTTTAGAAAGTAACTGCTCTGATTCATTCACTCTTAGAAAGACTTCTTTGGTTCCTGAAAATGGTCCTGTAGTTGAAAAGTGTTAAATTACACCTATTTGCTTACCCTATTTTCCTCTACTCCAGCTGGCCATGACTCACCCCAGTCACCATCTCAACTTCGGCATGAATCCCGACCATGCCCGCAACTCGCTTTCTAATTGCGGCATCCGCCAGCCCAAGTATGGGGACAGGAAGGTCCACCACATGTACATGAGGAAGAAGGGTGGGTAATTTTCACCCATGTTTCTCTTTCTCTCCCTGTCTTGTTTCTTTTATCTCTGTCAAATTACCACTCTCTCTATAGTAGTCTCTAACCCTTTCAATCATGTGGCTTTTTTTTTTTCTTTTCTTTTCTTTTTTTTCAGGAATCAACACATTGATTAACATCATGTCTCGTTTGGGGCAGGATGACCCCTCCCCTTCCAGGTAGGCTGCCTGCGGGCACATATCTGTTCATGCTATCACTGACCACAGGAGCAATCAAAGGAACATTCTTGTGATTAATATACCCGGCAGGCCTGCTGACAAGAAAATTAACTTTAACTGTGAAAGGAAGGGATATCTCAGGGGAAATGAAATGAGCTAATTTTAAGGGCAGCGACTACTTATTATTGAATGTGAGCTGCTGTTATTCTCAGAGCGTTGATGAGGTGAGCAGCTGTGTGTGTGACTGTGTATGTATATCTGTATTTTTGTTTGCTTAAAGTCTGCCTTTCCTGCTACTTGTTCAACTGCCCTCACAGTCTCCACCTTTCCCACCTTTACCCCCCTGTCTCCTCCCCACCCTTAGGATCAATCACAACGAGAGACTGGAGTTCCTGGGTGATGCTGTTGTCGAGTTCCTCACCAGGTGAGTAAGCGCTCACGCATCTTTGATGGACACAACTGCTAATTGAAGCCGACTACAACACTATCAGCCCCCCCCCGATTCCTTTCTCACCCTCTCACTCTATTTCTCCCTCTCTCTCATTGTCTATATCTATCTGTGTCTGTCACAATCACACCCCTCTCCATACTTTGGACTCATTCAAGACAGTGATTTACTGGTAATTGGAACTGGGATGTAATTTTTCCCCCCATACCCCCTGTTAACAGCCTGAAATTCTCCATGACAACTTGCAATTAGCTGTCTAGAATTGCTGTCTGGAATGCTGACTGTGTTATTGACTCCCAGGTGAGTGCGGACGTTGCTGCCCGGCACTTACCTAAGCATAGTGCTAATTATACGTAGCTATTATTATTCTCATACAGTGTGTGAGGAAGCTGCCCACCTGCCTACTGTACCCCTACCTCCTCCTCTGAGTGGATATTACTACTAGAAAATGTAAGAAAAGGGCTTTCTCTGTCTTGCCACAGGGTTTAGTACTCACTCACTCACTCGCTCCCTCCCGTACACACACAGGTTGCAAAAAGGAAGAACAGATCTTTATCTGACTTTCATTTGCCCAACAGCATAACTTCTACTACCGAAATCTAATTTGTAACCCTCGATGCTAACACTTCCACAACAGTGAACATTCACAAGCAGGATTAAACCTTAATAGGAGCTGACACTGGGGTACACAGGACACTGCTTCTGCTCTTTATGCAGCAAGAACAGTGTTACAAAGACGGTGGTTAGCCTCTGTTTCTCTGGATATCTGTGGGCATGTTTTGCCACTTTCCCTCCTTTTTCCCCCCGTTTTCCTCTGCCTTCCTTCTTTGATTGTTAGCGTCTGACGAGACATGCTTGGCCTACACTCTGGCCCTCTGAATTATTTATCAGGCTCTTGTCCAGTTAAATGGGTACAGCAGATCCAGGCAGCTGCCTCGTGCACCTCCAGTGTGCGCTGCCCTTGGAGGCTATCTGTGCTTCTGCTGTCCAGCCAACAGAATATTTTGCACATTTGAATAGCCCCAACATAGGGTGCTAGTGTTGAACAGAGGAGGGTGGTGGTGGTGGTGGTGGTGGTGGTGGGGGGGGGGGAGGATTTATTTTAAAAGGCTCAGCAGATAATTAAAAAGGAAAAAAAAAGCGCAATATTTGTGATCTTCTTCCTTTTAATCAGCAGTTATTAACGTCCAGGTAAGTTTTAAATTAGCAATAATTATTAAAGATAAAGGCCTGAAAAGGCCAACTACAAATCGTCTTTGGAATTGCATGAAGAACACAGCACAGCAGGTACACGTCACTTCTGCTTTTGAATCCCTGTGCCATAAAAAATTTGAGAATCACTGCCGCAGAACATGTCAGGGTGAACACATGAGAAATTGATTACAGGTGAGCTTCAGATTTATTGGCTGGAAAGAGCCTCAGTTTTTATGTTCACTTAATGACCCTTTGATGTAGTGCGTGGTCATCGGGGTCAGTAGTTCACTGCATCATATATGTTCTAAAACCATTTTCTTTGTGATTTCAATTTATCTAAAAGGATGTCCCAGTCTGCTTCTGATTAATAAACTCAACTCTGCAAAGTGTGTTTTTTGTTTTTTTTTGTACCTGGAGAATGCAATGTGGAGCAGTCAGCCAGTTTGTGTGACTGACACTTGTGCCAGCAAACCAAGTGTCTCTAGTCTAATTATTTTTCATTACATAAAGTGGTTTTTATTAATTCCAAGTGCTTTGTTTCCAGACTAAGATCACAATACCCTAACAAATAGACCTCTCGTGAATTTGGAAAACAGAACGCCACCTGCTTTCCTCTCTTTGCATTGATTAGAAATGACTGAATTAAATGGCCTGTTTTAATTCAAATGAAATCAAATGACACGCTGCGGTTTGGGAGATGCTGGACCGTAATGAAAATGGAACCTGTTCGCCCGGAACCCAGCTGTGGAACTACTGAAGCGTCTGCGGCCATTTCTGGGTTCCAACACAGACCTGGAAAGGCTGGAAATCTCTGGAAAATTAATTAAGTGGCTTTGAAAAAAATGGGCAAATGAAAGATGAGTGAGAATGACATAAATATCTAATTTTCCTTGCCATGATGAAGAGCTTTAAGTAGGTTTTGCGATGGTCATATAACTGTTGCTTATCTTAGTATTCAGACAAGAAATTAAGCTGCTGGAAAAAGTATCCAATAATATTTTTCAACTAGACATCCAGTGATTTGTTCTTCAACTGCTCTAATCTGTATTTCATTTCTCTGTCCACAGTGTCCACTTGTACTACCTTTTCCCCAGTTTAGAGGAGGGTGGCTTGGCCACATACAGAACAGCCATCGTACAGAACCAGCACCTAGCCATGCTAGCCAAGGTAAACTCACCTCCTGCATTTCATAACAAGTCCTCCCTCTTTAGGTCAAAATGGTGAAAGGTCTGCGAACTGACAGGAGAGACAGTCTTATTGTTTTCTGTCTTGCTGTTATGACTTAGCTTCTTTTTAAGGGGGCACTGGGGAAAAGAGTAATTTTGTCTTGCTGCCATTCGTACCCTTTTTTTTTTTGCCCCCTCAGGTTTGTAATTGGAGATAAAAGGTTGTTGTTTTGGAGGACTAGACTAGTGCGGCTGGGGTCCCAGTGGGCCCCTAGAGGTCTTCCTGAAACACTCTCCAGTTCCTGTTATCGCTAGGCCCCCTTGCTTCCCTCCCTCTCTCTCGCTGGCAGCGTTGTAGAGCCAAGCCGCACTCACTGGCACGTTTGTAAAGAACACAACAATAATCGTCCCGTGATGTGAAGAAAGCAATTAAAAACTTCAATCTTTCATGTTGCTCCCTGCTGAATACAAAGATGCAGCCGCCCGAATCTGCATTAGTGCTGTGTAGCAGTTTGGCTTGTTTCAATTTGCCGCTCGCGGTAAAGTGAGTGTGATACAGTGTTCGACGTTGCCAAGTTGTTTACCAGGCTCCTCTAAAGCCGTCTGCTCAAGAACACTTGCAATTATCTTTCAAAAAATATCTTCAGCGAGCAACGGCACAATCCACCACTTCACTTGGAAGGCTTAAAAGTCAGAACGTGTTCCCTCTGAGTTGGAGTATTTATGAATTGTGATTTAATTTGTGTGTGCAATCACGGGGGGTGGGATACCACCAACAGTTAGCAGCCATAATTAAATAGCACCCTGACTGTTTTTTGTTGGGTATTCATCTGTGGTGCACTACCAGTGAAGTCAAGTTGGGCTACTTTTGACTTGGCTCAGAGAAACTGTTGGAGAAAGTTTGACTGACCCACAGTCCCACACTTCAGACACTTATTTATATGAAATGCAAACGTTATTATTATCATCATCATTAGACTGAGCATGTGCACTTCCTCGTGTGATATCCTGCCAAACCTACAAGTTAACCAGTACAACTAGCTTCAGTACAAGAGTAGCTTGGTTGCAGTTCTTGGGTCAGTTTCTCATTCAGGTTTTGAGGACATATTTTCTATATTTTCCATGCATGTCCTTATTTGTGACCCTGGGGTCACAAGTAAAGTTTATTTGTACAGACCACTTACGATATAAACTCTGTCAATGGACTTTTACAGGTCCACATTCTTGTGTTCTATGACAAAAAGGTCCCAGAAAACCCTAACACATAAAAAAAGGCAATAGGGACAGTAGAATAAAAAAGATTGATAAGTCGAGCACTTTAATAATCCCAATGGGAAGTTAGGGTGTTCCAACAGCTAAGTCACATAAATCACAAAACAAATGGACAGTCAAGGAGGTAATGTAGGCAGGAAACTGAAGTCCAGTTAAAAGCCATATATAATAAACAACTTGAATAAAACAAAGAATAGAGATAGGAACTAAAATCTAGCACCGTACTCGAATATTTATTGAGTATATATTAGACATTTTCATTGCAGGTAATGAATAGTGCATTTGTCATACAAGAAGGTAGTCTAATTTACAATACAATATGTGCACAATGTTTGGATTGAACTTGTACGGATTAATATACAATTACCTGTACATTGCATATATTTTTAGATGTAATATAAAAACACTCACAGGTAGAGGTAGGTTGAATACAGCTATGTAGTACAGGGATATGAGGTACTGACTACTATTCAGAGAGAATGAAGGTCACTGTACTATTTCACAATTTATCTTGGGATTATCCAGTGAGTCTGTGTGTGTGTGCCAATGTAATTTTGTGCGTGCATGTATGCACATGTGCGAACATTTTCCTCCTGTGCCGGCTTAGTGCATCATGCCACAGCTGGACAACACATGGGCACATCTGTCAGTGCCATGAAGTAGAACCTTTTCCAGCAAGGGCAGGCAATCTTTCTCATTTCCCTTGAGTTTTTGGGCCCTTTTTTCCCTTCTTTTCCATGGAGAGCCTGTGAAAATGTGCAATACCAAAAATGCTATTACTTTTTCAAGAGGCTATTACTGAGGTGTCGGTGGCGGCACACTGATATGAATGTGTTTGTCTTTTACAGAAACTGGAGTTAGATCGCTTCATGCTCTACGCTCACGGACCGGATCTGTGCCGGGAGTCGGACCTGCGACACGCCATGGCCAACTGCTTCGAGGCTCTTATCGGTGAGGTTCCCGTGAGACAAAGATAGAAGCCGGGGTGATGGTTGTGCAGGAGAACAAAAAAGAGGGATGCATTTTGAGTGAACTAAATATGTAAATCTATTCCTAAAAGAACAGATTTACATACACTAAAAACAAATACTGTCTCTCCGCTCTTATGAACACAACACAAAAATTAGTAGGGGGTTTAATGCTGTTTAATACCACTAGTTTTAGTGGAGTGCTGCTTCGCTGGACTTTGCAGAAGCATGAATGTATTTAATCTGAAACGCTTTTATGCATAAATGTGCTAAATTCATCTGCTAACTTCATGTGCTCTGCATAAAATTGAGTCCTTTAATAGCTTAATTCAGGTTTGTGTGTGTGTGTGTGTGTGTGTGTGTGTGTGTGTGTGTGTGTGTGTGTGTGTGTGTGTGTTAAACTGTGTAAATAGCTGCAGTGGATCTCCCATTAGGCCCGGGAAACATTACACAGCTATATTGATCTCAGGAGATGTGGTTTGACCTCTGGGCTGGACAAGCAATCCCCAGAGCTGTGCTCTCCTTTGCCCGCACCAAACACATACACAAGCTTGCTATTCATCTTGCTAGCAGTTCAGTGATAGAGTTTGTGCAGTGATTAGGACCCCGTGCTGGAAACCACACACACAAAACACTCACACACACAGAAATCTCTTGGTGGGGTCGATCTCCCTCTCTTCCATCCAACCCCATGGGCAGTGCTAAGCTGAGCCTCACTCCTGGAGAGCTGCAGAGTCGGCAGCTTTCCTCATCTTATCACCATCTTGATTGAACCAGTTCAGCCATCTCTGCGCTCCCCTGATGATAGATACAGAAAGTGGGTGGCTTTAAAGAGATCTTCCTCAGCGCGCCCCCCCCCCCCGCACCAAAACACAGCAGTGCGCAAAGAGCGGCAGGGAAAGTGCTGACTGGCACCATGGCCCCCTGTCGGCCCCGGGGCCCCGTTCTTGTTACGGGTTCATTATCGGCAGAGACGAAGTCATAATCTATTCTGTCCCGTGGCTGTCACCGCCTCATTGCTGCACACATCCAAGCAAGGTAGCAGGGCCACGACACTGGATGCCTCTCTTTATTTCTTTCCCTTCTCTCTCTCTCTCTCTCTCTCTCTCTCTCTCTCTCTCTCTCCTCCTCTATCTGAAACTTCAACTTAATAAAAGTGATGAATAAACAGGGTTGCTGTTGTATCGGAACCTGTGAGAAAACCGCTGTCAGAGAGCACCCTGTGGTGATGAGTTTTGGATTAGTAACTCAAAAATATCACCCCCCCACCGCCACTCACCACAGACACACATGCTGAGGGGCAAAACATGCACACGTACACTCAGATTCAAGACATTCAAAGTCACTTGCATTGAGAATGCCGATTGATGTTGCCTCCTTTCTTTCACCGAGACTTTTGTCATCTTCATTTCAGTTTTTTTAGCTCAAACGCCTCCTTTCAGACCTTGTTGTCGAGCAGTCTATCTGTCTCCACCCTCCCCCGTCTCTGACTTACACTTTATGATCCCTTGCACCCCCCCTCCCACACACACACACACACACACACACACACACACCACCACCACCACCACCACCCCCCCACTGTGATCTAGAGTTTGGGTGTTATTAGGTGAAAGATGTGCCACGCAGATGATGAGTCATCCTGTCACTCTGTCATCTCCTTCCCTCTCCGCCAGCCCTCCGACTCTCTCACTGAACAGAGCGTTTTCTCCTTACAAGACAAACTCAGATCGCTCACACATGCCGTAGGATGGTACAAGGGGCATATAAACGCTGTCATTTCATCCTGGCGCACACCTTTCCATCTGACGGAGATGTCAAAAAACCACAGCTTTCCCAAAACAGCAGGCGCCACGTTAACTTACGTGCACTTGCAGACGTGTCCTTGCCTTGTTGTCTTAAGGTACCATCATATTTCTTTTCCTTTTTAACACGTTTTCTTCCTCCAGCGTGCACAAGTATAGAATTCAAATGGTCCTCTTTCCATACAGTCCCGTTTTGAAAGCTGTGATGGAATATGACATGCTCGTAATATTTCCAAGGCCCTGGCAGATAGCTTTAACGGCTTACTGTGCATGTTTTCTGACCTTTTGTTTTATTTGTTTCTCAGCCACAGTGACCGTTGAACCTGGGCTGTGTTGGAAATGGCAGATAATCTCCTGCTTTGCATGGGCAAAGCTTTTCCCTCCATGGAGCCGAGAATGTGTCTATCTCCTAACCCCGAGGCAGGGCCATTCTCTTGCTCCAGACAGAGGGAGAAAGAAATGGAGAGAGCTGGAGAGAGAGGAAGAATGGAGGGAGAGCAGTAGAGGAATGGAAAGCAAAGGCATCTGCAATGCAAATGGGTGCCCTGCAACCCTGAATAATTCAAAGTGTTGAATGGAAATCTTGCTTTTCTGATCCCCCGTCATTAACTTCTGCCGGAGTGGGCCATTCTCATTTGGGCTCTTTTGGCCTGCGCACCTCCCATTCTGTACCACCCCCTCCCCCCTTCTCTCTCGCTCACCCTCTCCCTCTGTACTTTTGCTCTTGCCCACTTTACCTCTTCGTCTTTAGAAACCACTTTCTCCTTCTGCTTATTCATAGAAACTCTGCACGCCTGTTGCCCTCCCGTTTCCCTCTCAGGTCCGCTTTACTGATAAGCCACGCTGCTTCCTTCCTACCGAACTGTTTGAAAAGAATTGAGAGAAGAAGAAAAAAGGCCCCACTCTGTTTTTATGGCCCTAATTTCCTTGTACAGTTGATCGGTGGATTATACGCTGCCAGCAGCCATGGGGGATACAGATGGTGAACCTTTGTGAGGGCCCTCTCTAAGCTCTCCCTATTAAAAGAACGGAGAGAAAGGATTATCTCTCACTTGCTGAATATCAGATTCATACACAATGCATCCTCTGTATTCATTGAGCAAGTACTGTTCCCTTTGTTAATTGCTGCAATGGTAGCAGTAGTGGAGTTGGTTTCTTGCGTGCCCTCTTTTTTTTTTTTTTTTTCTTTTTTTGTTTCTCCATCTCAGCCTCTGTTCCAAGCCTGATATTTGGAAAGTAACATGTTTGATGTGACAATGTACGCAGCCTGCCTTTGTTGGTGCTGTGGTGAAAATTCTATTTTCATGTTTTGGTTGCGTTTATTTTTTTTTTACCTTTTTAATGTGTAGTTTTCTGTGTCCGTCTGCTGCCTCAGCCCCCATTGAGCCGAGAGGGAGCGGCTTAATATATTATTTGATGGATTAGAGCCTGAGCGTTTTTGAATAATTCATTCTAGGTTATTAATGTGACTGTCAGCCGCTGGTGTTTCATATGCCCCTGACTCTGGGTTTTTATTGGTCACTGAAAGCCCACAGACATTGGAATTCTATTCCTAAACATAACACTGTACAGTCGGCATGGCTGTCTGAATTAGATGTGTGACAGATTTGGAGATTCATTAGTGTCTGGCCTTCTCTGGCCATGACTGATATTCTCTCCACAGTACTGGATGAAAACTTGGTTGAAGTTTGTACACTGTTCTCTCTGGCCTGAATCAAATTTTCACTGTGAAGTTTTTAATTTATCAGTTTAGGGTTGGGCATCATTAGGCTCTGGTTCCGTTTTCAAGTCCAGTTCAAAGTTGGGAAAATACCCAGCTTCATTAAGCTCAGTATCTAATGAATCTCCAAGTCAAAGATTGCAAAGAGCAGTGTCAAAACACAGGGTGAATAGTTATTAAATAGGTTATCTACCTTTTAAAAAACTGACGTTTAATGTTTTGAACATCAGTCTTTTTAAATTTTGAGTCCTATGTAAGTTTAATTTTTTTGAAGGAGCTGGTGGATCAAATCATAGTGTGTCTTAGGTGTAAAAGGGGCAACCGGTGCACATTCAAATCCAGTACAAACATACTGTATTCTGGGCAGGTTGGTCTCAGTTGTAGACTTCCTGTATTTCGTCTTGGCATCCGTGGCAGGGTCAAAAACTCAATGGATTGAATGTGCCGGAGCTTTGAGACTGCAGAGTGATTTGGCTAGGGCATGATGTTACTGCAAGATGAGCTGCGGAGAGATGCTAGCATGTAATTGCCAGTTGAGTTGGCTTGGCGTCTTTGTGGGCTGTGTGTATTCAGGGCATCAGCTGCAACTTTGCAAGCTGAGGGGTGGACTGTGAAGCACAGATCTCCGTTTAATGATTGCGGCAAGTTGTGCGATTGATTGAATCGCTTTGGGGCACACTTTTTGCACGGACAGCCTCCTTGTCAAGAGTGTTCTCTCTAGAATTAACTGCATATCTTGGTTTCTTCATCTACAGGCCCTTTGATTGACACCAAAGGTGTTGCTTTCAGATTTTTAATACTATTTTAAATCCCTTGAGGCTCTCTTGGTTTCTCCCTCCTTCCCTGTGTACTCCCCACCTTCTCCTTCCTCTTGGAAAAAGTTTTGAAAATCTAATCAGAAGCAAAAACTTTGAGTTTCAACGACTTTGAGGCCTTCATTTGGGGAACTTTTCAAATTTGCTGTGTCATCAGAACATGAAGAAAACTGCCTGCCAGCTCCACCCACTCCCCACTAGCCTCAGTATTCACACATATGAATGTATTATGAGTGGTAGTTGAAAGACATTCAAAACGTGGTCCTATGAGGGAGTTCTTATCCTCCCACATCTGGTCTCCAGAGGAAACATCTGCTATGTAGCAGTGTCTAGAACTGAGGTCCACATTATAGTAAAACCACAAATCTCAGCGCTGATGCTTAGTGGAAAACATCCTGTGAAGAACCGCTCCCCTCTCTGGAGCCTCCTGTGGTCTGCCTCAGTGAGATGCTCGCCCCATCACGCCAGGATTACAGAGGCTTTCCTCACTTGTACACATCTGCAGTGGCATGCTGTGTTTGTGGACTTCAAGAGGAGTTTTAGATTTATGGGTTTTGATTTATAGGCTTTTTGTCTTCAGAATTTGAATGGTCATAAGCATTGCAGAAAATGCATGGTCTAAAAAACCACAATGGCTGGTGCCCTCCGAGATTCACAAGCTACTTTCATTATTCTACCACTCAACTAGATTTTTATATTAGTACAGGGGCTCCAAATGAATGAGAGTCTGTTATGTGCCAAAGTGGCTGCTGGGTGAGACAAAGTTGTCAGGCTTAATCAAATTTTACGAACATTTGGGCAATGGCTGCTAGTAATTTCCGGCTCTGTTTAGAAGTAAAGGGCATGCAAGGCAAATAGAGTGGGTGTGCAATTGTGTTTGTCTTTGAGCTAGGTGGTTTGTTTGTATTTCTTTATGGTTTTGGTCATGTAGGCTGCATCTTCACTCTGTGCGTGTGCGTGTGTGTGTGTGTGTGTGCGTGTGTGTGTGTGTGTGTGTGTGTGTGTGTGTGTGTAAATGGCCAGTTAGCCATCTGAAAGCAGTTTCCCTCCCCAGATGACGAATCCCTCATATGTTTTTGATGTCATCCATGAAAGCAGTTTGCGCATTTAGACTTGCAACCGCACCGCGCCCCATTTCCACTGGCTCATTTATGCACATAATAAAAACCGCTGCACAATTGTATACCCAATTTGCCAGGTGGTTATTGCTTTCTAAATTGAATGAGCCACCCTAAGTGTGATGGCTCGAACTTGTACACAGCTTAAAGGGACCATGATAGTACCTCTGATTTTAGTAGAAACAGTAGAAGAGCAAAACAACAAAAGACGCAGCGGAGAGTTCAGTTGTGAAAAGGAGCTCGAGATGCTGCGAATCATTCCCATAGATTGAGAAATTTGGGATTCTTGTCATGTTCTTTGCTTGCGGTGACAGCAGCGGATTTCTTCTTTTGTCCCTTGTCTTTTGTATGTGTGTGTGTGTGTGTGTGTGTGTGTGTTTGTGTGTTTGTGTTCAATTCAAGTTGAATTCTGCACAGATAAGTTATATCTGAGTAGCCGAGTCTTAGAGGACACTATACTTTTGTTCACTCCATCCATAAGCATGTGTGAATGAAGTACATAAGTTTGTGTGGGAGCGTCTGTGTGTTTGTCAGGCCTCTTGTGCATGTGACACACACTCTTAATTCAACGATGATGTTTATGTGACCTTGGCCAGTTCCATCTCAGTATAGCAATACAAGCATTCCCTACCATCCTCCTCCTCCTGCTCCTGCGCTCCGACAAGGGGGAGGTGGATCTGCACAGGAACCCCGGGGTCATTTCACCGTCAAAAAGCAATAAAAATGCACTCCTACTTTTAATAAAGCAATTATAACTCATTGCCGAGTTCAATTAATTTTAAGTTTTCCATTAGCAGAGAAGTCTGAAATTGCCTCAGAATTGCTAGAATTTTTTACACCAGCAATGCACTGGTGGAACGTCATGCTTTTTCAGTTACTTCAAAATTGTGTTGATGGGGGTTGGCAACTAATTTACCATTTCACATATCCTGCACAGTTTTCCAGCAAACACTCCACACAGTTTGCACACTCTTCCTGAATAAACTTTGTTGTATTGATTTTGTCTTCAGTCATCCTTAGCTTCTTGTTTTCTGTTTTTCATCTGTGGTTTCCCCCCTCCCCTCCCCCCAGGTGCAGTGTATTTGGAAGGAGGCTTGGAGGAGGCTCGGCAGCTCTTTGGTAGACTGCTTTTCAACAGTGAGGTAACTGGCAAAATGTATAACTGAGTTCTAATTTGATTTCTGCCTTCTGCCACTTTGTAGTTTTATGTAGAGGATGAACATTACTTACTGTGTCGGCGCTCATGTGAATGTAAACATCAGTCACAGAGTTGAGCCGCAGACACACTAGATGAGATATTCCTATTTTGATGTGTGGCAGACCTAACTAATGTTTCACCAGTCTGGTCCTTTTTATTCATTCAAACCCACACGCTTATGTTTTGGCAAAGGACCTCGTATTGCACGATATTGAGGCCTTGCCAGCCTCCGAACCTGAAATCTCACATAATCTCGCTTTATCCTGCAGTACTTTTGACTAGCTGCATATTGTGTATACACTGATATGCACAAAGATAAAACAATAGGAATGAGAAAAAAGAAGATTCGGATAAAGCCATGGCAGCAAAAAACAGGCTGAGCATGGCTTGTATATTTTGCAAAATGAACTGGAGGTGTTGAACATAGCAGTTTGCCAGTCTTGAGCAGGACACCTGCTATTGTTTGTTGTGTGTGTGTGTGTGTGTGTGTGTGTGTGTGTGTGTGTGTGTGTGTGTGTGTGTGTGTGCCTGTGTGTGTGTGTGTTTGTGTGTGTTTGCATGTGCGTGTGTGTGTGTGTGTGATAAGCAGGCCTGAATAATTGATGAATGAATCAGTATTTGCGTTTGTCTTGGCGAGAACCGTTAGGAATCAATTCAATGATTGCAGCAGGTCTAGTATGTAGCAGCAGGCTTGGTTCTAATTGGCTGTTGAGGATGTTTGTCTGAGATTCTGTTGGCGACTCCAACACACTACAGGGCACACAGCAATCTATCAAACATGTTTGATCAAAATCAGATCAGAGGCTTCAGGACTGAATCTTTGAAAACAACTGGTGGGAAGAGTATGATTAATTAGGGATCGAAAAAAAATTCCTAAAAAGAAAAAAAAAGTTCTTTATACAATAACCATTGATTTTTCAAGGTTCAAGATCAGTATCAATATTCTGTTGTAAGTTAGCTTTGTAGTCATTTTTTTTTTTTTAATTTTTAATTTTATTTAAAGCGATAGAACATTTGGCCTTGGTTTGTTTTCATGCATGGCCGAGTTTACTATGAGTCTCTTATACTGTGTGACCAGCAACTGTGTTTGAGTGCTGAGTGTGGAGTGGAAAGCTGAAACATCCTTGGTCCTGTTTCACTGTTACCCTCTGGCCATGAAAGTTGACAGCAGTTATCAAGTTACTGAGTTGTCACGATGTGGAGATCTTTATTTGTATGATGAGAGATTCTCTGATAAGGGCTGACGTTTTTGAGGCTGCTGAAGAGATGTGGATTTAAAAAATCAGAAAATTTCAAGGATTCCTATAACTCTATTATAAAGAGCAGCTGTTGGAGCCGACGGATGAAAGGGTACACTGTGATAAAGGCTGTGATCAACATATATATATATATATATATATTGCAAAAGTAACCAACAGCATTGAGCGCATCGATATCCCATGGCTACCGAAGATGCCTGCTGTGACATGTCTCCATGATGGTCTTGCTGATGATAAGACATGGAGTGTAGTGTTTGTTTCATCACGCAGAGAGACAACAGATGAGAGGAAAGTTAGGCATGATTATGATAGAGTTTCCAGATGGAGCATCCATGTACAAAGACTAACAAAAAGACATGGAAGAACGCAAGTAGACAAGTATGATAACAGATGCTGAATTGTTTAAACTGCGGTCCATCTTAGATTAAATTTTGTCTTTCTTGTCTGTTTTATAATTTTGAATAATAATAAACTATATCACAGGATCTAACTTTAATAGTGAATAAGGACATTCAAGCTGGGAGATGCAGACAGGACTAGACAGGAGCTAAACCATTCAACACTTTAGTAATCACTGAGATCTTAAAATCAATTCTAAATGGGCGCCTGTAAAAAGGATGCTCAAATGGGGAGATCTGTGATCTATATTCCTTGTTCTACTTGAAACGCTTCTTCAGTGTTTTGAATCCGCTGAAGATGAGTGTCAGCTTTGCAGTATATGCAAAGAAACATGGAATTAAAGTGGTCAATACTTGAAAAATAAAAGCATTAATAACACTCCCCTGATCCTTTGTACATAACCTTCAAGCTAAATTCACAGGGACCCAAAATGGAACTTTGATGTACATAAGTTAAGTACATAGAAAATAAACTTGACACAAAAAACACTGTCGCATATTGGTTATTGAATGGCCTTTAATACAAAGGCCTTGTCTTCTAGCTCTGACTGAGTTTAAATTGACTCTTTGTTACACAGAGGCCAGTGCCATCCTCCATCTCTTGCAGTGTTGCTCCTGTTTTGTATTGTCTTTAGGAGTTTCTTAAAAATGCAGTCGTATTGTAAATGGAAATGCAAAAAGGCTTTCCTAAAGAGTAGAAGGCCAAAAACATAAGCACTTGCCATACTCCACAACTCTTCAAGGGGGGGGGGGGGGGGTCTACTCGAACCTGATAGCCAATCAAGTCAGGTGTGGACCCATTACAACTTTCTGTACAGTCCAAGATGCTCTACAAAAAACCTTAACAATGCATAGCAATTAATAATAAGTACTTTGAAGTAAAAGTAGTACTACCGGAGCATACTAACAAGTATATTGGCTCAGTTGTGACAGAGATTCCAAGCCAAAGTTGAGTACTTCTCAACTTTGGTTTTTAAGTTTTCAGACATGCAGACTGAGGATTGAAATAGTATGGCTGGTCCACCCCCCTGCTGAATCCTCCTGATGGCTGCTCTGTCACACAAACTGAGGGGAAACAGATGGACACAGATGGGGGTGGGGAGCTGTGGGGCAGACCAGGGAGATGGACGGACAGAGGGTGAGATAAATTTCTGTGGTCTGCGGGACCACTTGAATCCTTCTGTATTTCTAGCTTCACGTGTCAGAGTGGGTCTTCACACAGCACATTACCAAACTAATGAGATGCGGTGCAAAACTGAAGGACAATACATTTTTCTCTATCACAACCTGGAAGGTTTTGCTGCTCCCATTTGTTGATGTAGTATTCCATTCACACATGGGTGATCGGTGCCATACCCTCCTTTTCTATCTGTAACAACAGGATGCTGGCTGGTGTCTCTTTTGCTCCTTTTTTTTTTCTTTGCCTTTCTTTTCCATTCTCCCCTCTCTCTAACACTGCAGGATGTCATTACCCCTACAGCTGTTTCACTCTAGTTCTCTTATGACAAGTCAAAACAAAGGCTGCACGACTCCGGAGGTAAAATTCAGAATTGACTACCTAAGGCAAAGCATGCATGTAATTTCCACCTCAAGACCTAGCCAGACAAACAGTGGCCCCAGTTTTTTTCTCTCTCTCTCTGTTATTCCCTAATTGGTATGGCATTCATGACTGGAGCGCAACAGTTATTTCCGTCCCCTTGTTTTTCTTTCAACACATCACCTTTGCTGGCACTGGTTCCCAAACAACAGTGCTCTTGCTGTGGATGGAATCTAGCTTCATTGCACACAGAGGCCCGGAGGAAACAATAGATTCTAATTTGCTAATGACATTACTGTGGAGGTTATTAAAGCATCAGCAGAGAGGCAGGAAGCAGCTTCTTCAGGGGGAGCTGCTCGATTGCTCCCAACCTGGACTCAACAGCAGTGCAGTGTTGCTGGGAAAAGATGTTGATGCCACTGCGATGTCCTGAGGGAAGTGTCTCTTATGAGGAGCAATCACGATAATGATGATCTCACTAGTTGCCCATGGGCTAATCTGTTGGCTTTTATTAACACCACCCCACAAGCTTACAAACGCAAACACCAAATATAACAGAGGTTGCTGCGACAACTGAGATGGGTCACCGTGGCCCTGCTACGGTCGCTTACGATAGTGTGGCACCACAGCCGTTTTTCCTGCCTCTCTCACTTCTGGGTGCAGTGCCAAAAAGGGTTTTAGGGCAGCCTACTTTCAACTGACTCGAGCTGAGCTAGCATAACAGTTTGAATCTTTTAGACCTTTCTTTTCAAACTGTTTTGACATTGTTAACTGTGCGGGTATGTATTCTGAATTTTGCAGTTTTGTAGAAATTTCCTGTAAATCATTATTTACAGTGCCATTATTTTTGGTCTCTCAGTACACCAGTAGAGTGTGCTAGGCTTACATGCTCATACAGGTGAAAGGCTGGCTGACACCTCCCTCCGTATGAAGGCCACCTTTCTTGCTTGCAGCAACGGTAACCCCTGCCTCTGTGAGGTGGATTCAAGCCAGTTCTTTCTGCAGTAACACTCATACATTTGTGTTCCTTTTAAAAGAACATCCACTGGACATGAGTCTTTCTAATAATGAATGAGTGTTTCTATTTTCTGTTGTATGAACAACAAACAGAGTCCACTTTTCTTTTCACTCAGCCACTCTTTATCCCTTCAACACTCCAGTGTCCATCCTCTTTTTCTTTTGAGATCTGTGCAGTTTGTGAGCTTTGTCCTGTGACAACTATGGCTAATATTTCCAATGTTTGAATGAGAGTGCGTACTCCTTCTCTACTGTGTCCTTGGTTTGGTAATAGCCTCGAGAACGAAAGCTCGCGCACATTCACAGGCCATTTTTCCATTCATAGGCACATCTGTGCCCATACTCACAGGAACTGTAAAAGGTGTGTTCTTCACCTCAACCATAAATCGCTTGATAGATTTCGCCATAGCGTCGACATTAGTTTTCCCATATTTGGAAGAGCACCTTGACCATTCTCTGATAGAAGCCTCCGTTTTGGAGTTAGGGCTGCTTTTATGTTGGCATTGATCAGCAGCGCTATCTCTTATCGATTTCTCCGCTGCACTACTACATTTGATGGATTGATTGGCAGCCTGTAGCTAGAGACTAATTTGTCAGGGAGCACTGGACCTTGTCAGAGAAGAACACCATTATGTCCCAATCATGGATGTGGTGTGTGTGTGTGTGGGGGGGGGTAGTTAGTGTGTGGGTTGAGGGAGTAGTGGTCTTGCCTATTCACGGATGGCTTGTGAGCCCTGAGTATGTGCTAGACTGAGCCTGTGTCTCAATTCCCCTGTGGGTTAGAGCAGCACTGATTGAAGTCCACCTTAAAATGGAGATTATAGGCGGTTACACCAAGTTGCCTTTCATTTTGCTTTTAATTTCAACTCTCATTATGGGTAGGCCGTTGACACTCAAATAAACATGTTTGCATATGTTCCCCCCCACCCCTTTTTTCCTGTTTCTAGCACAAGAGCTCCATCCTCCAAATGGCTGTGATTCAGCTGCTGCACATGATGATTTGTGCCCCCAGTAATTATACCTTCCTCGTGCTGGGAGAGAGAGAGAGTAGGGAGGAAAAAAACCTGTTGTTATTCTTAAATCCCCACTCGATTCTGGCTTAATCATTGTCTGCCTTGTCTTTGGAATGGCTGTAATTGAAACATTAGCTGTTCGGGTCTATATACAGCATGTGGGCGGATCGCGTGCGCCCTGTGGACGGATTTTAATCATAAGCCACGATCACAAGCTGAAGCAACTTGTGTGTACTTCACTTCCTCTCTCTTTCTTCTTTGTTTTCTACATGCCTGTATGAATATGAGTCCTAATTTTTAGATGCATCACTTTCATGGTGTATGTTGCGGCAATTTGTGTGGCAGCAAAATCACTGTCAAAAGCAACTGATCCATTAGCCAGTGCTATTGACTTTCCTTTAAGTGATGCCATCCTCCATCGCCAAGAAACCTGTATTGTATTCACAAGCAGGCTCTGTGTTGACTTGATACCTACTATGAACTTAGTGCTTTTCAACTCCAGTCCGAGGCTAAGAGACAAGCAACCAAAAGGAAGCATTTGCTTTGTATTGACCGCTTTCATGAATTTTTCATCTGCTGCTCAAGGCAATGGGTTGCCAGCTGGGTGGGTTGAGAAGATGAGGCGCCCATCCAGTGCCGCTGACCACACACAACTCCCCGATGGGCTAGCGCTGCATTTTAAAGGTTTATCTCCTTGAACCTTTTAAACACCTGAGTGATACTGTACTTTAGAGGCCCTCACCGCATCTGTATTACCCCTATGACTCACCCAACATTAGACCCCTAAAACTGCCTATGCCTGCGTTGTCCCTGGCAACAACTTGAGAGCCACCGCTTATACTCCCTCTCTCTCCCTCTGTCTCTACAGCGTCTGTCTCTCTACCATTCAATCTTGCATGGTTACTTCAGAGTAGGGTTGAGGAAACATGTTGATCTTGCACATATTTCTCTCCGCAGGCGTGGGAGGCAGAAGGAGTCAGACACTGTCAATGTGTGTCTCCAGAGACAACACACCTCTCAAAGCCAAATCCCACAACCCTCCGCCCGCCACTCGCCCTCTGCTCAAATCTGCATCCCCACCCCCCACATCACTTCCCAGTGGGTGGTCAATATACAGTCCTCTGGGTCTGAAAATGAGATGCTGACTCATTTGCTGCTATTTCACCACCCCCAACTGGGGCCACTGATGGCACCTTAAATAACATGGACTAAGGAATCCACAGTGTCCCCTACACAGTGCCATCAATGGCACAAGATCGCAGTCTCACTGTTTTTCTTTCTGTGCCACCACAGAATCATAAATAACAAAACGTTATCATGAAGTGTTAAATTGATTCTTAATGTTGAGAAACAGAGCTGCTGTCTCTGATATTGGTGAAGGCCAGGTTGTCAAGGCCGAAAGGTAAAGTCTCAGAGGCATTTTAAAGTCACAGGAATTGTTTTAAAGCTGCACTAATCAATAGTTTTATATTAACAATGGATCAAATGACTGCATGTAATGTGGATTATGCACAGGCTTTTCAGTTGTTTCCAGCTCTATGAGGCATTTTAGTGTCGTTCAGCCCATTGTTTTAGTTTTACAACAGCAACTATGTTGACTCACTCTCACTGCTCTTATTAACCTGTTTCTAGCCGCAGCAGGCAGCAAAGAAGCTCAGATAAATCTACTATACACTCCCTGCCCAGCGCCAAATGGCAGACAAAGTTAGCAACAAGCCGGTGAAGTATTTAGCTGCTAAAGAGCCAGATATTTCCTCTAGGTGTTGGCGGAGAGCAAGACAGTGCTATATTGAACATGTATTCCTTGGTGTGCCCAGAAATGACTCCAAATGAATGCTAACCGTACTCCCTATCTGGTGGATGTTTAACTAAACAGGCAATTAAAAACTAATAATTCCTATCTATAAGGTGATAATATGCCAATATTGTGTTTACAGCTTGTTCCACTGCCCCCATGTGGCCAAAAGAAATCAATGAATGCAGCTTTAATGAACATGGTTAACCAGGATGAGCATAGTTAACAGGGGCCGAGAGATGCTCCTCGTTATCGTTTTGGACAGCGTTGTATCCAGTGCAATTTACAGCTGGTGGCTCTAAGAGACAACATATTCCCTAGCCTATTATCCTAAACATCTATACAAATTAGTTACATCAAAGCAGTCTACAGAAGTCTTACTCAAAGCTTACCTGAGAGCAAGGGTCCCTGTTCATTAAAGTAGCCAAAGAATATTTCACCTCAACTTTTACATCCCAGAAAGTCCACACGGCTGATGAAAGTCAACACAACAAAATGTTTGAATTTTTTGAAATCCACTTTTGAGCTGTTGTTTTTGCTCTGAAGCTGGGACCTTAATTGTTGGTGGAGCAAACAAATATTTGGAGTCTAATTGCCTCCTGGGGAGGGAGGGGAAATTACATAAATTTTTTTGCAATGTTAAAATCACCCTGGCACCTGTAGAAAATTAAGTCTGTTATCTGTTATATTTTATACATTGGTTTTAATATTTTCAGTGTTTTGCCATTTATTATTCATTACCATGTTGGTTTAATGTTAATGAATTGTTAGAATGATAATTATTAACATAGATGACCCTATCACCAAGGGAAACACTATAATCTCTTCCCTCTGTCTCACACCCCCCCCTTCTCTGTCTTCACAGGACCTACGGGAGGTCTGGCTCAACTACCCGCCACACCCCCTGCAGGTTGGTTGCGATGTGTTTTATTATTGATGTTTATTTTGGCTAGGTACCTCTCATTAAAACTCACCTCACCCCCAAGATACAAAAGCGTTCTCCCATCTTTGAAGTTTTCCAGCCTGAATGTATGTTTTTTCGTGTGTGTGTGTGTGTGTTGTGTGTACACAGAGGTGGGCAAGCTGTTAGTTATTTAGCCTGAGGCTGACTGAGTGCTTTATAGCTGTCACAAGCCCCCCAGTAGCCTTCCACTAGTATACATTGTTCTGCTCTCGTATCTCGCTGCTCTCCATTTTGGTCAAGACCCTAATCCGCTTTTTCATTTACTCCATCTCTCTTCCTCTTCGCCGTTGCCCCTTTCTCTGCTGTGCCATTCTCTCCTTCTCCAACATCATGGTTTCGCACTCACTCTCTCTGCCTCCTCACTCTCTCTCTGTGCTGCCGTTCTTTGCTTTACATGATCTGCCCAGAAACATTGAACATGTCAACAGTGTTTGTTTGAAATTAGGATTTGGAAGAAGAGATCAAAGATGCCATAACAGGATTACAGTCCCGAATCACATGGGGCCTCCAGGGACCGTCAGGCATCCTCCTCTCTGATGTGTTTGTGAGGAGAAAGTGTTTCTTTGTGTGTATGCCGAGACTCGTCTTTAAGCAGTTCATTCTCTTCATCTTCCTTCGTGTGTCGCTGCGTTTACTTATGTGCATTTTTTGCATATCCATGTTTGGCCCAAAATAACATTGTGTTTCTGTTTACATACCTCTCTGTGTGTATATATACATATATTTGTTTTTCCCACGTCTTTGCCTTCTCACCCGTGTATTTTTCATCCCCAAACGTTGGAGATCCACGGAGCGTCTGGATGTTTTTGTTGAGCTTGCCAGTGCTCAGAATAAACGCATTGTATCCAGCAGTCTTGTTTACCCGGTGAGTTGCACAGCAGACGCCCCAGCGGTGGGCACCGTGGTCAGGGTGGAGCCTCGGGGTCAGCCCTACAACCGCTCTATGGTGCAAGGGGAGCCTTCACAGTGTGCTGCATGAGTAGTGATTAGCCGCTTCAGAGCCGCAGCCTCATTACCACGCACTGCGCGCGGCTGAGGTTTCCTCTGGGTGGTCCCCTGCAAGGTGGGGTAACGCCTGTTAAATTGTGCCAACCTCTTGGTAGCTTGATACCATCCTGACCTTTTGGCTTGAGAAGATATAATCTAAGCAGTTTCACATAAGGAAAAAACATCTTTCCCTTTATTATTTATTTATTCTATAATTGATAAAGGCCCCCAGGAGTTTGGGCGAGAAAATATTATTCCCAAAAATGTTGCTGTGAGGTAACTCGGTGTCACCCCCTTTCCCTGCTCACCAAGATGAGGATGACAAAACGGAGGTGAAGAGGAGCTGCCTTAATGAGGTTTGAGTGGATGGCAATGGCAGCTCGCCATGGCGTGGGTAATTATGCGTACACCCGTCTTTGGCATACACGCATACATTAGCCTTGCAACCGACGTGCCCTGCAGAGCGCAGTGGTATGCGTCGTGGTTGACAGGCACATCTTTATGTCTTTCGTGTTCGCTCGATTCGCACCAGCGCATCATCACCCCCAGCTCTCCAGAATAATTTACCAGAACGTCATTTACGTTGAGTCTGGATTTCAAAATTTCTCCTTTGGTTTATCAGGGAGATACATGAGTGTCAGGCTTTTTGGGCCTCAAAAGACCTCGGCTCTGATTCTGCTTTCCGTCTGGACTGAGCTGAAAGTGATGCTTTGAAGCTATTTCAAAAGTGTGTGTGTGTGTATATTTTTTCATAACCTGTGATTTTTTTTTTTTTTTTTTTTTTTTTTCTCCGTTTGAAGCCTTGCTGCTGGCCATTCCCCCTGAAGGATAGCTTGCGCCTGTGAGTGCTGAACTCGTCAGATGTCGTTAGTTGTGATGCATGACATTTAAACGCCTTTCGTTAATTAACAGAGTGAAAAACGGCAGGAATGAAGTGTTTCTTAGGACATATTGGATGATGGAACCATGACATTACCGGCAGCACTCCAATTAAAATACTGAGTTTAAAAATACATCTCTGCTTTGCACACTGGCTTGACATGGGAGAGAAACTGTTTACTTGTCATTTCTTCATGAAAACAGACAAAGATGCTGGAAAAATGAAGAAAGTGGCCATCTTACCCCAGAGAGCCTTGAAAAGTTGCTTTCTTTATTCTTATTTTTGGGATGCTTTAAAGTGTACAGCTAAATGGAGCAAGCTAACAAGATCAGCTGAATGTGCTTTAAGTGTCCATATGAAATTATGTGGCTCAGTCTTTCAGTTTTCTTTGGAAAAGATGTCTTGGTCAAGCTTACAGCTGTAGCACGCAGAGACCAATTAGATGTTTCTAGCTGCCTAATTAATGCACCCATAAGGATATCTCTTGATTCAACAAACATTCATGCACATATTTCCCTAGCATATCATTTCTTTTTCTAACGAGCATAGGCGGGTTCTGGTGAACCCGTCTACCTCTGAACTCACCAAGTGCTAATGCTATTGTTAAAAGCATAATCAACAGCAGTTTTCACAACAAAAACATTCTTTCAAGACTCATCAAATTCTCAAGGGCAAGAGTCTCGGGTATGGCCTGCTTTAAAACAAGCGAGGAGATATACAGTGCGCCCGAGTCACCGGAGATATTAATTGACTGTTTGAATCACCAGATTTAGAGAGAGAGAGAGAGAGAGAGAGACAAATCCGAGCTGTTTGACTCCAAACTTAATGACTAAGAGATTCCATCTGCTGCAGATCTTCTGAGTTTGTTTTGAGGCGGAGTAAAAACACACACTCTAAATAGGCCCTGAAGCAGCACATAGTGTAGAGGTTCATCTCAGTTAAGGAATTTATTTGACGCTCTTATGCAGAACGACCTCATTGAGTAAGTAGCGTTTTTTTGTGTCTGGTTGAAGGATCCTAGGACTGGTCATGCTGTCTGTTACTGACGCTCACTTGAGTATGGGATATCTACACACAAAGACAAAAAGAATCCGAAAATCCAGCAAAGAAATAAAATTCTTATTAAGATTTATTAAGATTATTAAGATTTCTACACCTGAACATTACACCCCTTATATGTGACAGTGGCACTAACCCATTTCATCCGATCCGATAACCGTGGAACCAGGTTGCAGGGATTTGCTTCGATTCAGCCCCAAGAGCATTAGTGACAGATGCTGGTTGATGACGCCTGGCTCATTGTCTGCATTTCAGTTCCTCCCAAAGGTGTTGGCTCAGGTGGAGGTCAGGCCACTCAAGTTGCTCAACACCAAACTGGGAAAACCACTTATTTGTGGACGTGACTTTGCCATATCTAAACAGGAATGCGTCTTCACCAGTCTGTTGTCGTAAAGCTGGAAGTGAATAGTTTGACTATGCATAATAAGATACTTATGCTCTGTAACGATCCGACCCCGTGCAGGCCCATTTTTCTTTCACAAACCACCATTGTACTGTTTTTCTTCCCCATGCCCAGGTCCAGGAGCCTCAGACAGACAGACAGCTGATTGAGACGTCTCCAGTCCTTCAGAAATTGACCAGCTTCGAGGATTCTATTGGCGTTTTGTTCACGCATGTGCGTCTGCTGGCCAGAGCTTTCACCTTGAGGACGGTGGGCTTCAACCACCTCACCCTGTAAGTACAGTGGCAGTTTGTTTGTTGGTAATAGAGTTACAGCCAATAAAAATGCAAAGTGAGCCACTAGTTGGCCAGATGTAATTAGCAAGGATGCAGCAGAGGTAGCCAGAGTTTGTCTGTCGCTCCCTTTAGAGGTGATGAGGCTCGATGCATTATAATATATAATGTGATCTGAGATGCAGGGAGTTTTCTCATATGTGGAGCATTTTAAATGGTTGTAGCTGCTGTGAATGTGGCAGCCTCCTCCTCTCACATCATCATTATGTTTGCCCCCTGCAGCTTATACATTTTCTTGCAGTCTCTAATTCTGCCTGTACGACAAGTTATATCTTGAATGTCATGTTTAAAGTACCTTACTGAAATATAGACTGTTTCACTGGTTTTTTGGCCTCATGCCTAATCCAAAGGTTTCACAGCTAAGAGAGAGAGAGAGGCCCGAGGGACTCTGAAGTCCCCATATCTGTAGTCTGCCTGTACCTGTGAGGCCATAACCCCACTGCCCCATGGGAAATGGGGTTTTGATTCACTGGGTTGTCCAGGGCAGGGGGTCTGAAATTTCTCTTTTTTTTTATTCACTGGAGCCACATCTCTTATTTGACAGTTTTTTTTTCCCACTCATTGTCATGCTTCACTCCACCCTCTGAATTCCTAGATTCACACTTATTCAATCCAGATTTAATTTAGACTGCATACGTCTACATAGAATATCTCAGTATATTCTGTTTGGAGAGAGAGGAGTTTTGTTTCCGGTCTGTTTCCCGATTAATGGCAACGTATCACAGTGATGCTGCGGCGACTTAGCTCTGATAGTGGAAATGTTTTCTCCTCTCAGCCTCCCCTGTGACATTTGTTCGATAGCGGACAAAGTTGCAAACTTCTACAGGGATGACTTAGAATTGATGGGAGAGAGAACGACTCAGTCTGTTTGTAACAAACATGTCATTGTGTCACTGCAGTGTAACCTTGCTCGGTCATTGAAAACGCACGAATGCGAGTATGAAGCGACTGCTATTTTCATATGAAAATGTTTCCACTAATGAGACTGTTCACTCCAATTTGAGGTGTTTCTGATTCTGAGTATGAGAGGGTTATTTGCAATGGAAGCTTAACTCACTTCTGAGCTTTACAACAAAACACAATAGTGAGTTTGACAGCTACAGCAAATTAGCCTTGGCAGCATACCTCTGATATCTTATTGGCAGGCTGCACTCTGTAATTGCTTGCTTAGGTTTGCCACAAGGACATTGCTCTGTGTGTGAGTGTGTATCTATGGTTGTGAGTATCTTGAGCACACGTTCACACATACAGTACACAGCTGTGTATGTTCTAATCCATCACTTAAATGTCAAAGCTCTCCCCACTCATGGTCAGTGAAGTCGATTAGAGGTCCAGAGGTTTGTCTCCCACTGAGCTTTACTTGGAAGACTTTTTCAGCTCAAGGTTGATATCAATGATACTTTCTTACTTGGTTGCATCACATCCAGTAGCCTAATGTATATTTTTATTTCACTGAATTTTATTGTTACTTTTCCTGGAGCAATATATTTTATATATTTCATATATTTTCAGGGTAATTTATGTTCATTAGCTCATTAGTGGCCAAAGGCAGGTTGACCTAAATAGAGCCGACTGACTTGAAAGCTGGAACTGCGCAACGGCTGCCCATGAGGACCAAAGGTTATACCAAAGTAGGTCACACTGTCGTGATGGAGAGAAGAATGAGGTCAGATAACAGAAAAGTAAGGTCAGACAATAAGGTAGGCAGCAGATGAGGAGACAGGACCCAGGTTGGCCTTCGGCCTATCACTTTATGCAGAAGCAGAGGACAAACTGACCTAGAAGAAGACAGGGATGGGAGTTGACCCTGTCGAAAGGCGGTGGAGACTGGAGGCTTCCGTCAGACTGCAGAAATGCAGAGCTGCGGCCCCCAGGCGCTCGGCTTCCTATCTTCTCTCACAGCGGAAAAGCTGGGTGTTGCAAGAATTTCACCGTTAGTGAAAAAGGATTCACCTCTCTTCATGTTGAGAATTGTTTTTTAAATCAAAGAACATTTCACCGTGCAGCTTTGACAGTAGTTATATGAAACATTGCAGATAATCTCCATGACTCATTTAGCAGTCTATTTCAGGTGAAAAATAATGTTTAATAATGATGATATTTCACCTAATTTGCTGTTTGAAGAAAAGTATGACTTTTTAGATTAGTTGATTAAATAGCTTGTCTTGTCTAAGATTTTATACAATTCGCACTAGAAACTTTAAATCCAATACAGTTGTTTTCCTCTTCACTCAATTCATTTTCTGTTTAGTGCAATTTTGCTAGAAGAGACCCTGAGATTTCATTATATTGAAGTACCATTTTGAATTTATATTGATCTTTTGATGTAGCAAAATGTATTATCATATAGTGGATTTTTTTTTTCTTTCCTATGCCTTTTCCCAAAATTACACTGAATGCTTGAGTCCAAAGTCACTGGTCCACTTGCCCCCCCAGTAACACTTCATCCGAAGTAGCTGCAGTTTACACATTTGAACCTTACACAAGCACGCACATATGAAACAAGAACATAATTTCCCTAAGAAGCGAGGGGAAAAAATGGCCTGACAAAATGGAGCGCTCCCCTCTTTTGGAGTGGGCAGCCTGTCGCCGCCTCTTCAGAGGGGCTGTTAAAGGTATTTTAGATCAAAGTCAAAGGCGAATAAAGACCTCGGCTCCACACTTTACTTCAATTTCCCCCACCTTACTGGAGCATTGTGCCTCTGCTGTTGAAGTGAATAAGGGATGGCTCTTTGTGCTGCTTCACACAGCGATGCATTCCTCTTTGACCCGCTCTATCTCTCCCTTTCCCCTCTATCTCTTCCATTTTTTCCCTTCGTCTCTCACTGTCACTCCCCTGTTCCCTTTCCCACTCAGCTTCCTATTGGATGTGGAATTAGCTCACACTACACCTTCTCCATCTGTTAGTATACAGCATGTGCTCCCCTTTCCCAGCTCCTATACAGCATATATGGTAGATTCAGAGAAAATCCGCAGCTAACCTGTTGACTCGCATGTTGTACAGGTGCTTACGAGGGGGGGTGTCGTTCTCCCCTCCCCTGACCTCACCTCTTCATGCTCTCATGTCTTGTGGCAGAGCCTTTTCATTAAGAAGCTCTGTGATTATTTTTTATATAGGAGTGTGCATTGGCAGTGTCCCTTCCCTCCTAATGAAGCTCAGTCCAAGTAGTTCTGTCTCATCCCGTGTCCCTGCATTACCTGTAGTTGCTAAATTGATTAGTCGATCGACAGAATATGAACTAACAACACTGATAATTGGTCATTTATGCTAAAAATGCCAAATATTTGCTCTGTTGTGTTCTCAAATGTTGAGGATTTGCTGATATTTTGTGTTTGATATTATTGATAATTGAATATCTTTGGGACCAGGATTGTTGGTCAGGCAAAACAAGCTATTCGATGACCTCACCTTGGCATGGTAAGCGACGGGCATTTTACACTATCACCAGACTAAACAAGTAACAGAAAAAATAATCAACAAATTAATGGATTTCAGTTGCCATAAAAGTTTTTGCACACTTCCAAAAGTGCTGTCGATGTGGTTTAAGTGACTAGGATTTATTCTCCCTCTCCTTTTGCTTTATTATATAACAGAGCGGGTGAGGGTGAAGTGATGATGGAAGCATCAGTCCTCTATTAGTGAAAAGAGGAGTAATTCCACCTCAGAATCACTGGTTCTTCAGAGACTCCATGCTCACTTTATTTTTCATGATCAAATCAGTTCCTAAATGATTTGATCAAATCTTGACATTTCATCACAGAATCTAAAGATGAGACCTCCAATATTTAAGCAATTAGTTGATTGAAAGAAAAATAATTGATAATATTTTTAATGAGAATTTGATGGGGGGATTTTGGACTGTTGGTCGGGCAAAACAATTTGAAAATTATGATTTTTTTCAGTATTTTTTACTAAACATTTAGTCAACAGAAAATGTAATGCCAATAATTGATAACCCAAATAAGTGACCGGTCCAGCCCTGCTAAAGATGCTGAAACTGTGGTTTCACTGAATCTTTAACGCAGATCTCTCTGGCTCAGATACTCTGCAGCTCATAAAAGGTAGAGGCGCCAGGAATCGGACAATAAACTTTGACCTTTCTCTCCCTTTGATGTCAGCCTCCTCCTCGTCTTCTACCTCTACATCTTTCTCTCTCATCTTTCAGACTTTCCTCTCCTGCGTGGAGCTCATATCTATAGATGGATCGGTGCTCTGCTGCTGCTGCATATTCCCTACCTGTGTGCATTGCACTCACTTATGCCCCCCCACCCAGCACTTCCTGCCTGGCACAGCACCAGCCCACATCTGCAATGCTAATCTATAATTCTGTTTAATTAATGACCATTACAGCGGCAGCAGTAGCATACCCCCCCCCCCCCCAAAACCCCAGCTGCCCCGTCGAGCACTGTGCAGAGAGTTACAGTGTGCTCCCTGCCTTTCAGTGATGGCGAGAATGGCAGGAAGCTGATGTACAGTATCACAGAGCTGCCATTAGCATTTTTCTAGGAATTGTTAGAAGGTTGAAAGTTGTTCTCTAAACCTGTGAGCACGCTCGCTGCTTTTAAAGGCTTAGGATTTTGACAGGCACTCCTGCAGGTGTACCAGAGGTTTTTAAAGCATGTATTTTTTCCATTTATATTTGAATTGCAATCAAAGCCCAGCGTTTTCTTCAGAAGGACTGCTACTTCAGGCAGCCTCCAAGTTGTCACACAGCCTGTCAGTGCAGCTGTTCCCAGAGGCCACCCATGAAATGTACATCAGCCGACTTCACCGTTTCTGTTAAAAGACTAAAAGCCTGGTAGATTTGTCGAGAGAGCATGATGCCTTTCATGCCCCACTGATGTGTGGCTGAATAACCTCATGTGGAACCCTCCCTGTCCCCTCTTATTTACCCCATTTCTCCCTGCCCTCCCATCTCACCCCATTTAATTTCCACTTTATCCCTCTGTAACCTTGTTTTTTTTTCTTCTTCTTCTTCTTACTCGTCCTTTTACATGTTTAACTTTATCCATCCATCTTTTCTGTCTCTCATCCAGCGGCCACAACCAGAGGATGGAGTTTCTGGGAGATTCGATCATGCAGCTGGTGGCCACAGAGTACCTTTTCATCCACTTCCCTGACCACCATGAAGGACATTTAACAGTAAGATCAAATCCCTTACATCATTTGTCATCACACTCTCTCCTCGCTGGCTTTTCACCTCCCGCCAACAGGCTTGGACTTTTTCGACATCTGCATCTTTGCACCTGTATTTTGTTTTCATTCCGTATTTGTGCTTCTGCTGTCTGAAGTTCCCTGAACCGCAGTTCGCCACGAGTTTACATAAAATGAAGTTACAGCTGAGCTTTTGCTTTTTTGGGTGTTGCGTGTTTTTTTTTTTTCCTTCCTTCCTTCAATCTTTGAATCTCCTAGTACCAGCCAGGTACTCACCCCCTTCCTCTTTGCTTGTTTCCACAAAATAACTCTCTTCCAGTCCTCACCCCACACCGCACCTGTATGTTTACTGCGCTCCTAGTGATGGGCATTGTCATGAGACAAAATTGTACAGCAGTTTTCAATAACACATCTTTGTTGGCACATTTTTACTGAAGCTGTCAAGTGTCTGCAAAATAAAAAATAAAGTTGCGCTGGCGTGTGTGTGTGTGTGTGTGTGTGTGTGTGTGTGTGTGTGTGTGTGTGTGTGTGTGTGTGTGTGTGTGTGTGTGTGTGTACCAGCTTGCACAGCTTGGAACACAGGTACAAAGCAAATGATCACACTTTGAACATGCAAGTCCATTTTCTGACAGCGTCAAACAGCATTACATCTCCTTCTTTTCATTCGAGCATCAGCATTTCTCTTTAGAAGGCTGACTACTCAAGGCTGGAGGGATTGAACTGGTCTAAAACCGAAAAAGAACCACTGCAGTGAGACGCTTCTTCGTGGATATTCCTTATAGATGGAAGCTATGATGTTAGTTATATAAAAGCTTCCAGCAAGCTTTCGTTGAGAGACTGAAAGCTTCAGCAATGCCTATGCCCAAGAGTCAAGATGGGGTACATCTGAAATGGATTTCAAATCGGGGGAAAAAGTGCTCATTCAACTAGTCTGTGTGTGTGTGCTTGTGTGTGTGTGTGCTTGTGTGGCTCTGATTGTGATTGCGTGTGTACTGTTAAGGAGGGCACATCACAGCAAGACAGAGTCAGACAGTCATATTTCATTCCATTTGCTCTTTTTTCCCCGTCTTGTAGCTATATTTAACATGTTTGTGTTTTTCCTTTTAGAGACGTAAATGTACCTCACCCATTCTAACATGTTGTCATCCGCTCAGCTCCAAGTTGCAATGTAATATTTAACAGAGCAATGTGCAATCTCCCTAAAACATTTACTCTGCATTACCATTTCTGTCTTTGATGAATTATTCCATGTGGTGGTTTATCTTGATGTTTTTTTTTAAAATTTATTTTGTGTGTGTACTTCTGTAGATTTCCATGGAAGCGCGCATTTGTATGAAGCCTCTGTGTGGCCGTATGTTCACACCGTGAGTGCGTTCCTGACAGGTGGACGCGAAAAAAAAGTGACGCTCTGTGTGTTTGTCCGCAGCTGCTCCGCAGTTCGCTGGTAAACAACCGCACGCAGGCCAAAGTGGCGGAGGAGCTGGGCATGCAGGAGTTCGCCATCACCAATGACAAAACCAAACGGCCGGTCGCCCTGCGGACCAAGACTCTGGCTGACTTATTGGAATGTATGTCCACAGTTGTTTGATTCATTCATAGGCCCTTCATAGACACCTGCTCAACCTTTTCTTTTTGGTCTCTCCAGAATGTGCAGTTTAAGATTTCAGCATGAAGTACCATTATTGATTTCTTTGTTCCCTTTGTGCTGGATGTCAAACAGTCACTTCTCTGCTGAAGACACTGGAAGATGAGTGAGAGTGTGACTGGAGGAGTTCATAATTTTCCTTTCTTTTTTTTTTTTCTTTTCTTAAACACCACCAACTACAGCTGCCACAGTGTCCCACAACTAATAATCTACTTGTGGTTTTCTACCAGCTTAATAGATTTTTTGACATTCAAAATATGCTTAGTAAATAAGTGTTTGGATGGTGGAAGAATCACATTTGGCAGCTATAGAGAAAATTATCAGCTTTGTCTGGTAGTTGTTTTTTTCCTCCCTGCATTAGGTTGACATAAAGACCTTGCTGCTTGCAGGATATTATACAAATAAGAGTGGGCAGTTGTCTTGTCTCATTACTGAAGCATCACAAAATTCCAACTGAAAATGCATCCAGTCTGTGTTCATCAAGAGTGATAGCTGTGCTCCAGTCAAACCACGCTGCTTGTATTTCAGTCTTATTTGACTTCCTATCGCCTAATGTTTAAAACTGTATGAGGTTGTAGCTCTACCAAAGCAGTTTCCTTGTAGAAGGGTAGAAAGTCAAAGGGGTTTTTCTTTAAATCACATGATGTTACAGTAACATCATATTTTTGTATCGTGAAATAAAAGGAAAAATAATAGGCTATGGAAGGTGAGGACTCATGTTAAGTTTACAGGGGGCACTATTAGAGTGAAGCAACACATTTGGCAGTGGCGGGGGGGGGGGGGGGGGGGGGGGGGGGGGGGGCTGTCGGGGATTAACTTATGGCTTTTCTGACCCCTGCTGGGTTAGTCAGTTGGTCCTGGTGAATCTGCACTGAAATGTGGAAGAAGAAATCCACAGCTTTTTTTCCCGGACCGATCCCTGCTGACCTTTAATTCTATATAAAGTCACACTCATCCTGGTATGAAGTCGGGGGTAAACTGTGACTTCCAGCACTGTATAATGTACTCACCACTGTGGACTCTGGTGTATTTTTCAGCTGATAAGTAGGAACAAATATGTTTGAGATCATTTAGAACATCAACATTTTGTGCATTATTTCTGTTCACCAGAGGCCATTGATGAGTTTATTGACAGTTACAAAAAAAAAATTCAATCACTATATCTCGGCCCTTGGTCACAGTTTTCATAAACACACACACAGATATTGATATCAGTATCGGCCTGAATAAAATCCAGTATTGGTTGAGCTATAATGCCAACTGATGGACAATTTTCTCGGTCACATTTTGAGTTTTATTACATGGCCTACTGTTCAAAAATGAATGCATGATGTGCCCAAATTCCCAAGCCCACAAATGTGAAATAGATGGTGAGCTCTTCCTTTATTAATGCACATCAAATACATGTATCTAGAGACAAAATGTGGGTTCCTTGTGTTTAAACTTTACTGCACATTTCCCTGATTTCAAAGCCATGATTAAAAGGAAGTCTGAGGAAATTTTAAGACAGAGTGGAGAGAGCAGGGGCATATAGGCCTTACTGGGGCTGAGGTCACGCAGATGAAGGGAATAAGGATCTGACCGTCATAGACTGTCAGAAAAAGTGGAAAAAACTGGGAAAGGCAAAGAAAGAAAAAAGCATTAATGTGCTCCAGGTCAGCATTCAATAGGCATGCCTTAATGCATGAATAACGCACACATACACACACAGGCATACATACACACACAAAGACAACGCAGCGCTTCATATCATTTGCCTTCCAAATTATCCTTCAAAGTTCAGGCCAGAGCAGAGACGATGACACAGGAAGGGGACGAGGGTCAGAGCTGAAAATGAGCGCAGCTCTTCCGTATATGAACAGCCGTGCCCTGCAGCTACAGCAGGCCCTCACTGGCCTCCTGAAATATTACCTATTATTCCTCTCTCATGTCCCACTGTCTTAGTCACGGAGATGAGTGAATGCAGTGGCAGCTAATGGAAGAGGAAAACAAAGGGAAAGCCACGAGATGAAGATGACACCCCGCACCTACCGCTTACGTTTCCAATCTTTTTTTCAGTTCAGTTAGACCGCCAGTTACTCTCAATTCAGCTTGACGTATAGTTTCATCTTATATATTATATAGATGTTTCTGTGAACTCTGTGTGGCCCTTGCTATACCAATTTCCTGTTGGATTGAAAAAGGCAAGCAACTACTGAGATATCTTTTCCAATTGTTTACATTAACATCACATCACTTGCTGTGGAGGGCCACAGCTGAGTTTTGTCCTCTGGTCTTTGTTAATGTTTTATTTGCTTCAGCAGGAAGGCAGCCAACTGTTAAGCAGAGCAGAAAAAGAAAGCCACACATCAACTACCATTTTTGTGTTGCTTTATTTTTTCTCAATGCTCTCCTTCTTTTTCTTTCTCCAGCTTTCATCGCCGCTCTCTACATTGATAAAGATCTGGTGTATGTGCACACCTTCATGAATGTCTGCTTTTTCCCCCGGCTGAAGGTGAGTCCCTATTGATAGCTATTCACCACCCACACCTGATCAATGAGCCGTTGAGCTGGACATATCAGAGAGAAAGAACCAGGCAGATGATGAAGGCCAAGCTAATGGCTGAGCCCTAATGGCGCCAGCATCGATGCAAGGCCTGAAGTGGTGCTCGCCTCTTGAATGCCTCTCACAATTGCGGTTCGAATTGCTATTTTAGTCATCTTTAATGGGAATCGCAACAGTGGCGGGACAGATTTATTTGGTTGTTGATGTTATTCATCATCGATCCAAGAAGTACTGTTGATGGCGTCCACTGCTGGTGTGCTCCAGGAGTTGAATAGATACACTAAGCTTCTATCAAGATGTCAGTTATGAGTGAGGAGGAACAGGGCTTCTACTCTCTTAGATAGAAGAGCCTTAAAACTGCTATTTTCACATGAATACAGCTGCTGTGGTAAAACATAAACTATTACATGCACTCTCATGTCTGATGGGCATGCGCACAAGTGTGCACACACGTGTTCATGTGCGAGTATCCACATAGCGTGGACCTCTCCTCCAGAAGCTGCTGCAGTGGTCTGATATGCCATGCTAATTGCTGTCTTGGTGTGCCTCTCCAGGGAGAATCCCCGGCTCTGGAGGAGCTGAGCTTTGCGTCATGGTCGCTGCAAGAGAGCACCTCATTTCCACTTCCAAGAGAAAAGTTGTGAAACAGCCAGCATGTCTCCTTACATAGCCTTCTGGAAACCACAGTGTTGCACACTGTGCTGCTTCATCCAATTTGGATGGAAATAGAGAGGCAAAACTAGGGACGTAAACGCTCCTTTCCTTCTGTTCGCATTTTTTGCTGCACTGTGTGATTACGCATATAGAGGGGTTTGCATGAGTGTCAGTGCATCTGTGCACTTGAAGTGGCTCATACTAGAGCTGGGCTATATGCTGCGCTCTTTTCAAAACAGCCAAATTTCTCTGCTTTAGGCAAAAGGAGTGTAGATGCCCCCCAGAGAGAGGGAAAAGTGGGAAGGAGAAAAAGGGAAGTAAAGCGCAGAAGCAACAACAGCGGAGATGGAGGGGTTGGGAAGCAGTAAAGCGAGAGAGTAGGAGAGCGCGAGCAACAGAAGCAGAAGCAATCTTTGTAGAAAATTAATAGGAGCAGACAGTTCTGGATTCAAAGTCTGCCTTTTTATGACAAGGCTGCTTCCCTGTTAATGGAAGGGCTTTTAGAAGTCCCCCTTGGATAAGAGAAATGTATCAGGGCTGCACACCTGGGAGACTCCCAGACGCTCTTTATTTCTGGCCGGGGATTGGCTTTTGTCTTAAGTAGCCTGTGATTTGTACTCAACGTGGAGAAACAGATGGAGAGCCAGTCAGAGAGAGAGCAAATAAGTGAGTGCAAAAGAAGGGGGAGGGGGGAGAGGTTGGAGAGGGTCACGGCAAGAATGAATTAAAAGCATGAGCGACTGAGGGAGAGAGAGAGTTTGTAACTGCAGCTGATTTTTATTTCTTGTGTTTCTGTTTCTCTGAACAAAGTTTGAGAAAGAAGAAGTTTGATTGCGTGTGTGCTGTGTTTGGTGTGTGTGTTGCAGGAGTTCATTCTGAACCAGGACTGGAATGACCCAAAGTCTCAGCTGCAGCAGTGCTGTTTGACCCTGAGAACGGAGGGCAAGGAGCCTGATATCCCACTGTACAAGTAAGACTTCAGAAAACACTTGACAGGCACACTGAGACTAGCTATTTGGAACTAAGGCAGGTGTGGAATTTTCGCAGGTAAAACAGTCATTTTATCTGCAAAGATTCACTTGTCTTTACCCTAAATTTAGGTTGGTATATTTTTTTTTTGATAATATGTATTGAGAGTGACTTTACTTTGCCACTCCCTCAATCCTTTTTTAAGAAAACATTTTGTTGTTAATCAGAATCTAGAAGCACTAATACATGATTAGACGTAGACAAAATTAATACTATCCTCTAATGAGGTCATTTTATTTTGTCATACCTGACAAATCAAGGTACTTCCTACTTGCCATTTATGCATTTCGTCATGGATGGCTGTGGCTTAAGAGGTAAAGCAGGTCGTCCACTAATCAGAAGGTCGGTGGTTCGATCGCCGGCTCCTCCAGTCCACATTTTGAGTGGTCATTAAGACTGCAAAAGCACTATAGAAATGCAACCTATATACCATTGTTTTAAGGTAGCTAACTATTTCAACAGTTAATCCAATATTTTTTACTATCTATATGTTCAGGTGTTAAAGCTGACGTGGATATATTTTATATATCTACATATAGTAACCAATTGTAGCTTGAAACCCTGAGAGTATCCTAACATAAACCAACATGTGCATACACTCATGTGCCTCTGTGCATGCAGGGAAAGAAAGGTGCACATGTCCCTCTTTTCAGCATGACTCAAAGTCCAGAGCTGAGATGGGTTCATTCAGGCATCACATGGGCCACAGTACACATGCCGGGAAATGAAATGGCACAAACATAATTTATAGGACTTTTCTCCTTGTTATTGATCCCTGAACATTGTGAATAACTGTGTAAAGGTCTCTGTTGTTGTGGTAAATAAACACGCCCAAAGAGACCTCCTATTTGACAAAAGGTCAAGGAGCAAGTGTCATTTGACAGAATGCTTTTGAGAGCTGCCATGAAGTGTGTTTGTCACCATGGAAACTGACAAACAGTGTTTTCTCTGATAAAAAAAAAAAAAGAAAAAAAGGGCAGCGGCTCAACGTGCAAGGGCGGTCAGGGATGGAGCAGTTTCATGTGCAATGAACTCCCCAATCCAGCATTTAATCAGTTCCCTCTTCCTCCCCTTTCTCTCCTCCTTATATTCATTTGAATGTCTTTTCAGCTCTCCTGTTTATTATTCTGTCTATCAGCCTGACGGATGGTGATTTTTGACACAGCACAACTCTGACACTACAATCAACACTTCCCTCCAACTCAATTGCCCACAAGAACGTGAACAAGAAACAAATAGAGCTCATGGGTGACTTGAATTTCAACATTTCAGCACACAACAAGAATAGACCCAAGCTTGCATAAAGCTAGCCAAAGATGAATTTAAGGCTTTTGCAACACCTTTGTGTGTGTAATTACTTCTTCGTCTGTTCCTGTTCACTAAGAATACACAGTAGCAGCCGATAATCTCGAAGACTTTCTTTCCCTCCTCATGAAATGACCTGACCCACTCGATATGCAAGAATCATATGCCTTTTATAAAATTTCATACACCAGTTGCTGGTGTCAAATCTGTCAGGCTTTCTTGAGGGTCCGTCTAATTTGTTTACAAGTGTGAGGAGGAGGGGAAAAAAAAAAAAAAACACAGGGTGAGACAAGAGTGTGAGTCAGACAGAAAGCGACTAAATGACCGAGGGAGGGCAGGAAAGGACACAGAAAGAGGGGAAGAAAAGGAGTTAATGCACCGAGTCCCCTGCTAAAGGTTCCCTGGTGAATGTGTCTAGCTGATGACAGATCCACACCTCAACCCCAGCACCATCACTTCACCGTACATCTCGTCTGGGCAGGACACACCAGGGAGCAGACACATACACACTTTAACATTGTGCACAGAATGGCCTGAGTCAGTAAGTAGCTGCTTTTAGCATGAGCTGTAGCCCCCACAGACCCTCTATGGCGCTCTTTCTTCTCCCTCGCACACTTCCATCTGTGTGCAGCCTTGAAGTTGACAACTCCCCAACAGCCTCACAGATTTCCTTTTCATTGCATCTCGTTTTGTGTTATTTTAGCAGCGTGATAATTCCAAGTGACACACACTGCGTGTTGAGATTTGGCTAGAGCGTCTCGCACAGGAGTCTTATTTGCTCCGCACATGCTATGTGCTTCTTCATTTGTAAGTGAGAAAGGAGGCTGAATTATTGATAAAGTGTCATAAGTGACCACATTGCATTAAAAATGGATTGCTCTCCTGAAATAAGTAAATTGTCTGTGAATAATTTAGGTGACTCACAGCTTGGGTCTGAGATGTTTATGCTAATGTTAACATTTCAAACATCTCCCAAGTTTTGTCTGCTGTCTTGTACATATGTCCCTGCAGAAATGCCACAGAATTGACAGCTTGATTTTTTTTTTGTCTTTTAAACATCTGTAAATTTGTTGAGTGATATTCTCTTATCATCCCTCTCTTAGATTTCTTGGTCCCTCTTTTATCTTTTTGTTTTTATTGTTTACCCTTCAAGTGCACCAAAAGCTTGTGGGTCTCTCAAAGACTATTGTCATCCTTTAATTTCAATTCCTACCAACATGTCATATTTTTTCTGTAACCAAACACAGATCTTGGTATCTGAAGATGATGGGTGTGGGGAGTTGGTGAGGCTTTAAAAGTTGTTTATATGTCCCTCAGATTGCTTCTGTGCCCTCTCAAAGCACACTTGTGAATCAAAGAGCTATTCCCCTCCTCTCAAACCGCCTCTTGAGATGAATTATATTTGTTCCAATTGAAACCTTTTTTTTTTTTAACCTCCATTTCTAATGTTATCTCTCTGAATGACAATGTCCCTGAGTGTCCTTGCTCCTTTCTCCTGGGTATTATTTGTTATTTTTCAACTCTCCGTATTTCTGTGTTTGAATTTGCAGGACCCTGCAGACAGTGGGGCCCTCACACGCCCGCACCTACACCGTTGCCGTATATTTCAAAGGGGAGCGTATCGGCTGTGGCAAAGGCCCAAGGTGAGTAAGACAGTGCAATATAATAAGACACAACAGGACAAGGCGCTCTGCCTCTCAATGCACCGCTAATGGGCTCGAGAATAATGGCTGCACTTTATTGATGGTGTTTATTATAGCAATTAAGCTCTTGTTGGCCTATTCTATCAGGAGAGACATTATGCAGAATGAAAATGAATCGATTCATTATTGATTTGACATAAACTGTGTTATGGAAATATCACTTTGTGCAGAAGAAGAGTCTGTGATGAGGCGACACTGCATCCAGGGCTGCATTGAGGTCTACCTTGGATATTGTGTTCACATGAGGACAGGGATGTGTGTGTGTGTGGCTTTATGTTAAACTGTGCACCTTTGTATGTGCTCACACATTCACGCTTTTGTAAAGTAAAGAAAGTGAATCTCCGCACGAAGGCCTTTTCAGGGTTGGAGGGGTTGACGATAAAGCTGCAGCTGAGCCTGCGAGAAATGAAACCTAAATCCATCAAACATCTTTTGCCCCCCCCCCATTCCACATGTAGAAATCCCCTCCACGGCCCCCTACTTGAAAGCGCTCTCTCTTGCTCTAAGCTGGCGATAAGTTTGTCCCTTCCATAGGATCTTTGACAGCTTACTGTTTTTGTATTTACATGACTTAAGCTCCCAGCCACCTCCGCTGTGGGCTATGATCACACAGCACATAATGTATACGGAGGGACTGTGAATTGGAGGCATAAACAGTGCCCAGCACAGAGCCGCCAATAGGCTTACCTTTTTGAAATGTGTGCACTGTGTTACCTGGGATTGTTAGGGAAAAGGGCTCTTTCAAAACAAATAAAAAGCACTTTTCATAATCCTCTCAATATTGGGCCTGTTCTTTTTTTATTTGACAGAATTTCAGAAAAGGGACATTTTGAATATGCTAAAGACCTTTTCTCCCTCTTTCTCTCTCCATCTCTGTCTCCTTTTTAAAAAATATTTCTAATCTAGCATCCAACAGGCGGAAATGGGAGCTGCGATGGATGCACTCGAAAAATGTGAGTTATTTGGAAACACAGACCCCTCCTCTCCACACACACACACACACACACACATATACACATTTTCACACTTTAAGCCTTTCACACGCTTTGCCTCAGTGTTGAATATTAGCCTTGGCTGTACAGTATGCAAGATGGCTGGCGAAGAGCTGTGGCCTGACCAGCCGGTTGGCTGCAGCATATAGGACATTAGGCTGTTTGAAGTGCTAGCCCAGAGCGCAGGCATGGGGCCTAGCCAGAGATGGAGAAGCAATAAAACAAGGACGGGGGAAGCTAAGCATCCTCAACCATGTCGATCACCCTGAGGGACCACAGGAAGTTTGTGTCGAGGGCCGTACAAAGTTTCTGTTTTTTTGTTGTTGCGTTTTTGAGCCCTTTTGTAAACCATGAGAGCGAGGCTTCACACTCTGAGCGACTCTCTTGTGCTCAGCGCTCCTCTTCAGGTTTGAAGGAGTGCAGCTGATGCGTCCCCTATGTGCTGCTTCATTCCTTGGCTGTTTTTCATCTTGTCATCAACCACCACTTAAGGAAAATAGATAGTGATTTTTAGGCATTTACAATGTCTCGTTCACTGCCAAGTAAAAATACAATTACAGGGCTCTCAGAAACACATCCATGAGCCATTTCCATCATCTCCCATCCGCCTCTTATACTCAATGCATATGTATGTGGATGCATAATATCATGCATTACATTGTGGGTTTTGAGAGTTTGGTATGTGCTCCAAAATAATTCTTGGACCAGACTCCATTGCTATCCCTGTGACCACCACATTAATCAAATGTACAGTTTGTTCATTACTCAACTAATTAGCTGGAGGTTGAACACAAATGGCTTTGTTGGAACAGACCTGTAGAACTTGCAGAGGGCAGGAAGGTCAAACTTTGATTTCATTTGGCTCATAAATGAGGCCTCCAGCCACTTGTGATTGATACTGTTTGTGCGCCCAAGCTTTAGCTTTTTATGAAACATTAGTGTTAGGGTGTTACTATTTAAAACTGTTGATCTTAGTCTTCCTCTGTGTATGCTTCTGGCTCCCACTCTCCCTCACCTCCCTCCCTCCTTATCAGGGGGCGTAGTTCAGTGCACACACTCTCTCTCATGTGTCTTCCTCCGTCCCTTAATTCCTCCCATTTCCTTTCCCCAGTGTACACCTCTGTCACCATGATTGATAGATGCTCATTGCTAGTAAATGAACATTTCCCCCCTCATAAATTGCGGTTTCATGTGACTAGATTAGCAATGCCTTTTAAAAGGTCAGTTAATTTAAAATCATCTCTCCAAGTCTTCCTCCCTTTGATGCAAAATACTTACAGTTTGAGGGCTTTGTTTGACTTTGCGTTGTCACTTAATTTAAACCCTCCAATTTACAACTGAGCTCGGTGTACTCTCTTCTTTCACCTGTGCTGAGGTGAGAGTCATTATATTATTTGAATAAATGAATTGACTGAAAAATCAGATTGGCTGCTCAGTTTAAAGATTCCTGATACTCTGATTAGTCTCGTAATAAAAAAGGGCCGAAAGGTTGATTAGTCGATCGACAGCAAAGTTACTGATATAATGTTATTTATCAGTAAAGAATACAATATATTCGCTTTTTATATAATTGGAAATTGAATATCTCTATGTTTTGGACTGTCAATCAGACAAAAAGATCCAGTTTAAATAACTCAACTTGTTTTCTGGGAGTTATCATAGATTCATCTGTTAATAATCTTATCAAAACAGACTAATCAATACAGAAAATAATCATCAGTTGTTTCCCTGATGTAGTTGCCCCTGGCTGATAAAATAACCACCAGTGAATTGTCGGTTGTGGCTGATCAGATCTGCTCCACGATCCATCATTTACAGTTTGTGCTCATTATTTAGAGGTCATATTTTTTTCATGAAGAGTAGCCGGCCGATCTTTTTTTAATTTTCAGAATTCACAAGTCAAGCCTGAATTAATCACTTCGGAATGGGAAGTCTTGCTGTAACATTCATATTCTGTTATTCCATTGTTGGAACATCTTCTTGTTGAGATAAATGTGCAAGGTCAGTCAGCAGGGTTCAAACACGCCTTTGAAGGATGTGTGTGTCTCCTGACCATGAGCTTATATAATGAGACTTGAGCTCATCTGCTGCAGAACCGCCTAACGCATCAACTCCTATTGGAGCCGCATTGTCTCTCATGTGATTGTCAAGGGTCTCGCTTCATTTGTTCGCATAGCAAGACTAATCAAGGACATTAGCCCCGGTGTCATGTAATTCGTCATTGATTGTCTTGTTGGCCCTCACTGCAGGATTGGCTACACCATTACTCCTCTTGTACAACAGCCCTACCTTGTGTTACTCTCGGATCGAAAACACCTCCCCGCGACGTGTCAGGATTCATTTCCATGTTTTATTTAAGGCCTCCTCGGGTATCAGGAGCACTTTGAGCAGGACTGAAGTTTTTGTTTCTGCTGTAGAGCTTTTCCTGGCTGACAGGATCTGCGGCTCCAGCGGTGTTGGAGAGGTGAGAGACATGGCTGTGTTCAGTCAGACAGCTCAGAGCTCATTAAAGAGACCGGGGCCCAATATTTGGTGTGTGTGCTGTCTGGAGCCGATCCGCTGGTGGCTCAGCTGATTCACATTTCGTTATTTGATGGCCCACGTTTTGACAGTCTCCTGCCTGTATCTGTCGAGGCAGAATTAAATGTTAACCAAGGCCCAGACTGGGAGAAACATGAGTGCAAACAAATCGAGCTGAGAGCAGCCAGGTAGGGGAACAGAATCGACGGAAGGAAGGAGTCGGCGGTGCAGAGTTTCTCAGGCACCGAGGCTCCATGCACCACGCGCCGTTAGGTCTAAGGCGACATCAAATATACATGGAAACGGCTTAACCATTTATCATTCATCCTTGCAGATAGAACTGTCTCTGTTTAAAGTCTCCAGTCTCTTTCTAAGACTCCCTCCCCTTGCTATTTTTTTCCAGCTTCCTCGCAGCTGCTTGTTTCTCAAACAATGCAATATCTGTTGAATAAGAGAAGGAGGCTCGATCTGGCTACTAGCTGGAAGGGAACTACATTCTTTTCTCGGCTTTCTTTAAACCCCTTAATCTCAGGATAAAAGCATTGGATGGATAGAGGCAAAGTAAAGTACAGTATGCAGGATCTTTATTCACTGGTTTGATTCTTTTCTTTGCCCTTTGGCATGGCAGGGAAATCCCTTCATCAGCACTGCTATACAGGCGTGCTGTTGGCTTGTTGACTGATGTGGTGCGCGTGAGCTCTAGGTGATAGACTCAGCCAGTGTAATGTATTGTGGAGTCATCTCACAGCCTGAGCTTAGGCTGAATAGTGAAAGGACACTGTATGTTCTCGTGCCCATAAAAGGGGAGCTGATCCCTCATCACAGACTCCACATCCAGCCGCTGTGCGTGCGCGCACATTTCAGCGCCGCTGTCAGTGGGCACAACAGGCAGCGTTGTTGCAGAGACCCCAACTACCAGCTTCGCTCCAAAAGCATCTACACCCCAAATTCCAAAACCGCAATCACGGTCCGTGAGAGGAATCATTGCATTGTCGTTAAACAAAAGACCTGAGCCGAGCTAAGTGCGTTAACACCTTAAACAAAGGTAATCAGTATGCAGAGTGCACCGTTCCTCAAATGTGCTTTTCTCCAGAACGCCGGGGCATCTGAGAATTCTCAATATGTCTTTGTGATGCCCAACACAGACTGAAATGAAAAGCCTTGTGTATTCTTTAGCAACCCCATACTTTGTGGCCTGCTCTTGTGCCGCATGTTAAACAATGTAAATGGCCAAAGCTTTTTTTTTTTTTCTTCCCCTCCCTCTTGAGTGGGTTATTCTCAAGTCATCTCCCAGGGAAAAATGCTGGTGATTTCCATATTTTAACTGCAATATGTAGTTTTCTCTCCGAGGCTCACCAAGTGTTGCTTACTCACTGAAAGCATATTGAAATTGATTGTGTGTTTCTGTGTGTGTCCATGCATGTGTGTATGTCTCAAATTTCCCTCAGAATGATTTTTTTTCTCTCCAGGATTTTTTTTTTTTTTTTTTATTTGATCCGTCTCCTTTTTAATAGGATATTGCTGTTATCTTGCATTTTTCCTCTGTGTTGCCATAATGACAAATTAGAGTGTTGCAAGAGAAAGAAGACATTCTCCTCTTCTATTCACAAGTCAAACTCATGTGTGAATTGCAGTTTCTGACAGTGTTTCATTTGTGATAGGAGCTTCTTGAATTCTGATTACAAGAAGTGGTTGCAGACAACCAAAGCACTACATGGCCTTTAGATGTTCATGGCCAATTCCTTGTGACAATCAGCTGAGGAGCGCGTTGCTGTTGCTGTTGCTGCGTTTCATTTAGCTGGGAATGACTGGGAATGTCACACCCGTGTTAATTGCGTTCCAGTACAACAAGTCAGAAGCTGTTTATGTTGTGGCTTGTTGTTGTTATTATTAGCAATACCAGGTCATAACAATGCATTATTTTGTGCGTAAAAACAACGTAGCAACAGAAAGAAGCTGGACAGTTCTGTGTGTACGACTGATTTAATGAGAAACAAATAAGACAAAAGTGCTATTAAATATTATTACAGCTTTTATTATCTGTTGATGTGCAGAACAGCCATCTTGGATTTAGAGGTCGGGGTTGGTGAGATTCTTTTGACTTTTCGAGCCGGAAATCCGACTTCAGGGGAACTCTGTTCACATGGAACACACCATCAGGCCCACTCTGACACTAACTACAGTTGACTTGATGAAATAGCAGAAAAATGGGAAAAATACCTCACAGCTTCCTAGAGCTCATGGTGACATCTTTAAAATTGTGTTGTCTCTGACCGACAGTCTAAAACCCAGATAATTCATTGAAATAATCAAAAGTGAAATCTTCACATTTAAGAGGCTGGTATTAGAGAATGTATTGTATTTGCAACTTTTCAAAATGATTATTTAATTCATTCAAAGCATTCTGTCAGTCAAATAGTTGAGGGAAAACTAATCATTCTCGCAGACTGTGCTCTTTATTACACATTAGATGCACGAGTCTTCAGTATACTATCACATCTGTTTTCAAGCAACTGATTTGCTAACTAAGTGCTTATCAGCGCCAGAGAGAGAGGTTAAACACAATCCAGATGGATAATGTGTCGCTCCAACATGTGAGAACCATTTTTACTTCTGCTCCTGCGGTGTGTTTCTCCGACCATGGATATGGGACTGGAGCAGTGGGACGGCAGCGGTCTCCAGAAAACACAATATCTACGCCAGATAGTTGAATAGTTGGCTGAAACCCTAAGGCGCCATATTATCAGCTGTGAGTCCACTGTCTGGACAATAGTCATAATTAAATTTTCCCATTTATCAGAAGATAATATACACTATCTTCCCATGATACAGTGCAGGCCCTAAGTATTTAGACAGTGACACATTTTCTGTTGTTTTGGCTCTGAACTGCAGCACATTGGATTTAAAATGAAACACTGTGTGAGGTTAAAGTGCTGACTCAACTTTAAGGGTGTTTGAGGGTGTTTACATCCACACTGGGCAAACAGATGTCTTTTTATACACAAGTTAGGACAATGTAGCAGGAAAATTGTCCCAAATGTATAGCCGAAAAAAACAAGGAGTGTATACATGAGCCAGCCGTTGCAGGATGTTACTGACTGGAAGTATTACTCACAGTCTACAAAACAACAGCAGCTTTACCAGGGAAGATGCAGTTCTGTTGGTTTTCAGCCGACATTTAGAGTCAAATACTAAATATGACGATCTCATTCAAATCTGGTTAATTTGTATAGTATATGTGTATAAAAAGGGTTTACAATCCCACCACCATCAAATACGCTGAAAGTCAGTGTTTTAACCTCTTTTTTTCAAACTGAACAGGAGGAAAAATAATTTTTAAAAAAGTAACAGTTCAGACATTTCCAAATAATAAACCCCTGACAGAAAGGCCTGAATAAGAACTATTATAAAACAGATTTTTTTATTCAGGTGCAGATCATTGTGCTTCCTTCACATTCTCCATCATAGACTGACTTTAAAACTTAAAGGCACTGAAAGACTCATTTGTTGGTGTTTGCATGATAATGGTCAGTGACCGGAAAAACTGCACAGTCAAATTTGTGTCTCGGCGAGTTGACACAAACCACTGGGCAGCTGTCATGCATGCTGTTTTAAATTGAAGTGTGCAGTGGGTCAACCCAGTAAGGTAAAACACTTAATGGAAAATTGCCTAAGCTATGAATATCAAAATTATAAAGAGCTGCCACTGTCATAGCTGAACACAAAAGCCAGAGTTTAGGACTGAAACTATGTTGATTCGTTGATCAACTGAAAAATAATCAGCAGCCATTTTGATAATCAGTCAATTTGTTTCGTGTCAAAAATATATATTCTTCTTCCTCAAACGATTTGGTGCTTTTCTCTTGTAAAATAAATATCTTGGGGTTTTGGAAAGAGATTTGAAGATGTCATCTTGGACTCTCAGAACTTTTGATTGGCACCTTCCACTATTTTTTGCACTGCACTAAATAAATGATTAATAGATCAATCAAAAATAACAGAAAAAGTAATAATGAAAATAAATAAAAAATAAATGAAATCATTAGTTGCGGCTAGAGCTAACACTATCAGTTGATTAATTGATTTACAGAAGTAAGCAAAAAATTGGGATAATCAAATAATTGTCATTTTTTAAGTAAGAAAAAAATGGTGGTTCCAGTTTCTCAAACGTAAATTTTTGCTGCTTTCGTTACTCGTCTATGATTAATAGTAAGCTTGGTAATCTTAGTTTTGGACACATGGTGAGACAGAACAAGCTGTTTGAATATGTCAGCTTGGGCTTTAGGGAATATGGATGCGTGTTTTTCACTGACATTGTTAAGACCAAACAATTAATCGATTAATCATGAGGATAATATTCTAATTGATGATGAAAATCATTGTTAGTTACAGATGCAGATTTAACCTGTATAAACTTATAAAAAGCCATAGGGTTCAATTATGAAATTATATGTCTTCACTGAAATACAAAGATGATATTTTAACGAGACATTATTAAATGAAATGAGATTTTAAAATGAATTTTTAAAAGTTCGGGTGTGTTCCTTTGATTGACAGGCGTCCTAACCTATTAGATTCAGTCGCTGCCACCCTCTGTTCATATTGCCCAGAATTTGGATTGTGTCACTGCAGCCAAGTTGGCAGAGAGTGAAAAAGCCAAACTTCTATTTAGAAACTAATGGCTGGTGTAGTCGATGCTACATTCGTGTTTTTCTACAGTTTCCTGTTTGAAAGCCAAGCAGCAGCATTTGTCAGCGATAAGAGGTCTGGCAATGAGACAATTAACATGAGAAAATTAAACCAATTTAAAGATCATCTGTGCTCCGACTGCAGCAAAAACAAGCTCTTTTGTTATTTTGTCTACTCCCTATATGTTAGCATCCAATCAGCTTGTATCTGTTTTTGTTGTATTTTTTCCGCTGTCACACTACAACATCTTATTACAGATCTCATTTAGAAATGTTCACTTGCAATCACGTTATCAGATCTCAGAGTCACTGTGCTGAAACCAAACAAGGCCTGTCTAATTTCTTGTTACTTCATCATTATTAATGAAATAACAACCTGAGGGCAATTGAACCGCAATACTGCCTGCAACATTTTCGCTCATTTCACCAAAGTGACAGCATGACACTTGCTATGAAAACTATAGTTGGTGCAATTTGAGCACTAAATTGCTGTCCTGGCCCAGTTGGATGCTGACCTTGTCTCTTCACACCCCTGCCTCTTTGTCTGTCTCTTTATCTGTTCTCCTTGGTCAACCTCTGTTTCCCGCTCTGCCTCTCCCTGTACCAGATAACTTCCCACAGATGGCTCATCAGAAGCGCTTCATCGAGCGGAAATACAGACAGGAGCTGAAGGAGATGAGACGAGAGCGGGAGCGGCAGGAGAAGGAGACTGACGAGGTGGAGGAATGCAGGAAGTGACAGCACCTTTTTGGGAGGCGCGGGGAGCCAATCAGGACCTGCGTCCGCAATAAGAAATCCTGTCTGCGAATGTGGCGACCATCCAGGCAAGAGTTGGCGGGATGGAGGTGATCATGGAGCTGTGTAGTTTAGAAAGAAGGACTGACTGTTCCCCAAGTTCTACATGAACCTCAATGGGAGACGGGTGAGGACTTATTGGGGGTGATATGACTCTAAATTCAAGGATTTAGGGTGAAATCATGTTTTTGTCTTCTATTTTCAGAGTTTAAGTGCGATAGAAGGCAACCAGAATTAGAAATGAAGAAAAATGTTTTATGCTGTTTAGTCTTGTAGCACTGTCAGAGGTGGCCTTACGTTGTCTTATGTTCATGTTTGTTGCCTAAACTTTAAATGTTGAGTTTGATGACTAACTTTTAAATCCAAAAACTACAGCAGGAGTTCACACCGTTACTGACACATGCCAAAAAAAAAAGAAAGGCAACACATTTTTAAATGAACCATGAAATGTTAAATAAACTATCGAAGCTAATATTGTAAATAAAGTTCCACCTTCTGTTCTGATCAGTCGAAAATCAGATTTCTTGCGTGCGTTGTAAACCTTACAGTTCTCTTTCGAGAGGCCTAAACCAGAAAGAAGGTTGAGTCAATTATATTCAATCAGTACAATGTCACCATCTGTCTCATATCTGCCACTCATCCTCTAATAATCAAAATGTGATTTTTTTTTTTTCTCCCTCTCTTTTTTTAACCTTTCTCTGAATCTGATTGGCTGTCAAACAGATCTTAATTATAGATTGTCTAATTAACAATTTCCTCAGCTCAGTAGCCTCTGGATCCAGCTATTTAACAACGGCCATCATATTAATAACTATCTGACATGTAGAGTTGAGTCTTTTATACTCAGAGTTATTGTAGATAATATATACATACCGGTGACGATGGTAAATTACTTGCCTGCTAGCCTGTGGCTGCTATCACATCCTTCAGATAAGTCAAATGTTCCTCCATAGCGAGAGGAAATGTGCATTAGAGCTACCACACAAGTACAGAAAGCTGTCAAATTATTAACCATCCAATATTATTCCGGGAAAATACCTCATAAAGAAAATATAGAGGCTGATTTTAAAGATATTTAATTGTGTCATATAAATATTCAGTACAAAATATCACGTTTTACAAAGCAGATTGATGAATGGCCGATGATGTAGGGCCCCTTACACTACCACAACCTCTCAAATTGTTTCTACATTGACAAAACTCGACTGCTCAATCACATTGTCACCAACATAATATACCGTAGTAGAGGTGAGCCCCGGGGCCGACCGTGTCTACACATCAACAACCACAGATCTATTGTATCTGGAGAAAGAAGACATCAGCGTCACCATCTAGTTGCCTCAACTTTTAAAAAAAACAAAACAAAAAAAAACCAAACAAACCAAGAGACGCGGAGGTGCGGTACGTTACGATGTGCAACATTTTTCTGTCATCTTAGCTGAGCATGGCGCAAATGCTTGGAGGCAATTATACTCTCCATAGGAAAACACGAGCACGCCCTGGTAATGGCAATACGCTGACATCTTGTATGAAGACGGAAAATAGTGAAGACTGAAGTAAAAATGCTTTTGATGAGTGCTGCTGTCATGTTGATTTCCATTTGAGACTTCACAATGTACCTTGAGGCAGAAAAGCCGTTTTCTTCAAGTGAAGGGTTTTTAAACCCATTAAATGCTTATCATAGCAACGTTGCCACAGTCTGAAATGGCCACTTAAACAATGGGAGCTCCAGCAACAAGCTAATAACCTAAACAAGAGGGCATGTGTATACAATAACCCAGCATAAAGAATTTTCTGTGTTATCAACCATTTGGTTTAATGTACTGCACCGTCAGTGATGTCAAGCCTGATTCAGAGGACAAAAAGGAAAAAAAAAAAAAAAAAAGTAGCACTTTGGCAATTATGCCATTGTGTTTTGTTATTACTGTTTCAAATGTCTGATAAATGTCAGCCACTTCACGCATTGGCCTTTTGCTGAAGTGAGGGCACAGCTTGTTTTAGCTGGCCTGTTTTTTCTTGTTGATATTATTCTGCCTTCCCAGTTCAACCAGCCTTCTTTATTTCAAAGCTGTTTATTCATAGTTAGGTTGTCTTTACAGTAATTTGACAAAATTGCCGTTAAAGGATCATTTTCATTTTTTTTTTCTTTTTTTCTTGTTTTTTCTTGTTTTTTTTTTCTTTCTAAATCACAGTTATAACTAAACCGTGTTGTGTGTTCTCGCTGCAGGATTAATGCTTTGACCTTCTCTCTGATCCAAGGACACACCTCTGGGTTTAAGAACCCTATTCCACGCAACTCAAAGGTCAGGCGCCCCTCGATAAGCATCTTTATGGAAAAGTCTGTTCGTCCCGCAGGAAATCAGTTGAGTAAAGCCCGAACACTTGGACTGGCTTCATATTCAACACTACATACAGTACATGTAATGAAGGGCAGGGACCAGAGTACAGTCATAGGAGGATTTTAAAGGAAAATACTGGTGTTCTTTGCTTTTTGGCACATTTCTATTCCTGGAGTGCTATGTTACATTATCATACATTCGACTGTGAAGGATGGAGCCCCTTTCAGGACATAAAATCTTGATCAAACAAGTGTAGATTTTATCTTAAAAGCAGGAGAAACACTTTTATTTTAGATTTTTTTTTTTTTTTTAATGCTGTCAGTCATGGTACATTTAAATGGTCATTGAGATTAATTTATTTTCATTATGAGAAGATTTTTATAAGGCAACTCTTCTGATTCATATGGTGGACTTTGATTCTTTGTCATATGAAGTATAAAAGCGTTACATATGGACAGAATCCAAGTTTAAACACGTAGAATTTTTCTATGAATCCAAAACAAGAAGATCATTTTTCTCACTTGGTGCATTAATTCAGACGCTCAAATCCTGTTTTTTTTTTTCATCGCCTGAAGTGGTAAAACAAACCGTTTAAGGGGAAGACAATAAAATCGCATGATGAATTTTAACAGTAACTGTCCACAAGATGTTTCATCTAATCTAATTTGATGCTGTAGTTTCAAGCTTGGTGGTGTCCTCTCAGCACTGCGAGTTACTAAAGTGAGTTTCTGAGTGGAGATGAGCAAAAAAAGCCCAACAAGACCAGTATTTTCCTCTTAACTGAGCCTGGCACATATTAGATTGGTGAATTTCTATCAGCGTAGCATAAAAAAATAACACCTTTGTATGTACTTCATTTTTCAAGCAGAGAGTTGGCTGCACAAGAGGAAATGGTTCTGACGACATTCAGCTCAGTAAGGAAATATTTGGTATTTCGGCTCACCGCACAGCAAATGCAAAAAGCTGTGTGGAGATGAAAATCAGATACTGCAAAAACGACAAACTGGTGTGTTTGAGGGTGTTTTGTTGTGGCCCTAAATCCCACAGTCCTTTTACCACACCTTCAGGTAAGCTTAAAAGAACATTATCCACTTGTCAACAGTCATGTGCCACAACTAACACAAATTTTGATGTTGTACGCCTCTCGCCTCCGGTCTGTATCGAGAGTTCACATTAGGAATGACGATGCCAAAATCTTCTTGTGGCTCAAGCACAGCTGTAGATAAGTGGCTAATGCCAGGCAGCCATCAGTGAAAGGGGGGGGGGGGGAGTCATCTGGACAATGGAAATCATTAGAAAAACAAAATAACTGTACAGCGTATTGTATCATATTACCGTACGTACACAAGCTAAGATAGAACTCACAATATGCAGCATGTTTTTGTCCCAGAAACACTGAAAAATACATAGGCATATCTGTTGGTTTACAAAACTGCTTGTTGAACGTGTCCATCACAGGCAGCTTTGGAAAAACAAACAAAAAAAAAAAATATCAGTATAGATATATTTGGGCCTCATGTACACCCCATATACACACACAAAAAAAAAGTCTCGACACAAAGTCTCTTTTCACTGTGCCCTCGCAAAAACGCAACTAACACTGACTGGACACACAAAGCCTACGTCTGGTCACCCGAGGGACAACTGAATGGTGATCGATGGCGGTGAAAGAGCACTTGGACAAACAGTGTTCGTTTCTCGGTCCTTGCGCCATTTTCCTCGCCACACATGCACCAGAAGTTTCTAACATGTGTTTCACGTCACGTTTCTCTCCTAATCTGTGTGCCAGGCTCTCGTTAGGAATCCCTGTCGCTGTCATCGCCCCCGTACATGTCCGCCAGTTTCTTAAACCGGGGTCCCCACTCGCTCAGGTAGTTGTAGTCCTGGTCGCCCTCGGTGGTCACCGACTCGAGTGAGCTGAGGGACTCCGCTACGGAGCCGTTTCCCTCGTATGCGTAGGTGGCCAAGGAGTCGTAAGGCGGCGCCGTCGGGTCGCTGTCATTGTCCTGGAGCCTCTGGTTGATGAAGTCTCTCACGTCCCCGTTATTGTCCCGGGTCGGGGGCAGCACAGGCCGTCGGACCGGAGGGAAGAAGGTCTCGGGGACAATGTCCCTCCGCTGCTTGCTCTCCTCGATGGCCTCTGGGTTGCGCAGTGTGCCGATATCAAAGGCCTGAGTGTCCTCCTCTCCGCCGCCTTCATCATTGTAGCTGACAACGTTGTCTCTGACATCCTCTTTGGAGATGATCAGAGGCTCCTTCTTCCTCTGTCTCCTCAGGGCAGCAAACAGCACCACGATCACTACAGTGAGAACAAAAATAAAAAGAACAAATATCAGAGTTTTGTGACTTTTTTTTTTTTTTTGTTGTTTCTTTGCTCCTCTCCTTGCTCTGACGGCCAGTGAGTGTCCAGGGGGAATTGTTGATGTTGCATGAGTATTTACTGATGTTCAGGGACTTTGTCTGACTTTGTAGAAAAGGCTCAGATACCATGAGGATGCATTATGAATTTTTCCCCCTCAGGGCCACTGGTGCTTAAGAAAACAAAGGATTGCAGTTTAAGAACACACACCTTATGTGCTAGAAATGCAACTTGTGTACCATTATGACATTTGAGTAACATGCAGCATATAAAGCCTCTTTGGGTTACTTCAAACATGTTTTAAAAGTGAAAATCAGTGTCAGTGAAAATATGGTTATTGGACAGTTTGCTTTGGAAACTCTTACAGCTGGTTTTGTAACATATTTGACTGAGACCTTTTTCTCTGTTTTCGAGTCTCCAGAAATTGAAGTTAGGCCTTTCAGAAGGCAGACATAAAATTCCCTGAACCACCATTGATATTTTACCTAGCAGAGGACAGATTCTTAATCTTCTAATGTTTTAAGTGAAAAAGCTCTTTGTATTTGTGCGCTAACAAAAATACTAAAGCATCTGTAAGGACATCTAGCAATGATGTTCCCTATATTAAGGGTCATGTCTTTCCATCTTAAAGCACAAAGCACAGTAAAGCCCAGTCTGAGGTGCTGTAGATCTTTTCTGTTCAAACCAACAGAAGTGATGAATCAAATTAATGAGTGAAATACAGACCTGACTCTAACACCTGTGAGAGGTGCTTTGCTACAGCAAGAAGCTCTAAAGCTGTAAGAAACGCTAACAGATCTAATTTTTCAGTGAAGTGAAAATTTCAGCAGTTTAAAATGAAAAAGGTGAAATTGAAAAGCACGTTTGCAAAATTGAAGTGCAGGTGCATTGTGGGTTGTTTTCTTGCAGCCAGTACTCACTGAGCAGGATGATGACACAAAGTAGGATGGCCACCAGGGCTCCAGTGCTGAGTCCCGCCCTCGCAGTGAGCGCCTCAGCGTTGCACAGCTTCATGTTGCCCTCGCGGTCACAGGTGCACACCCTGATGGTCAGCGTGTTGGTGCTGCTTTGCTGCGGGAATGCTCCGTCGGAGATGACCACGGGCACGTGGTAGATGCTCTTCTGCAGACTGTTGTAGCTATTCCTCCGTGTTAGGATCCAGGCTGTGTTGTCTGAAAACAGCAGGATATCGGATTACTGTGCAGAAATCAATAACCTGAATAAATATTTCAATAAACTGTACTAGAAATTTCATTTGGTCTGTGAATGCTTTTAGTGCTGTGGGATGAAGAACTACAGAATATCAATGAATCACAACATGTATGGCACGTATGACAGTAGATGTGGTTAAATATAACAGCAGGTTTACTGTAAGAGCCTTATGGGAACATTAAACAAAAGATGGAAGTTAATCTGATGAGCACAAACGTGAGCTGAGTGTTTATTACCTTTGTTATCGCGGACAGAGAAGTTAGCCTTCCCAGCAGCCTCCTGTGCAAGATGGAAGAGGAAGCGGTGGCCTTCGATTGGATCATCAGGATCTGTGGCACTCACAGTTTGTATCCTCTAAGATAAGAAACAGACAGATATGTAACACATAAACCTCAAGCGGTCTTATTGAAGAAACACAATTCAACATTAACAGTATTTTCTCATTTTATATTGAATGATGTTAAACGTATGTGTGAATTTAATCAAGATGTTTATGCCTAATCCAGTGAATTAAATACCAGACAAATCATGTAATGTAAGATTGGTGAATCTGTAAATCAAAGAATAAACTAGCTCAGCTCAGCCTCAGTATAAACAGTTTAGCATCATTTAGACAGTTGACAAATTCCTGTTCTATAGTAAATGGGCCCCTAGCGTAAACAATCTAATTGTCAAACATCCATCAGCACAAGTTTACTATAATCTGTGGCTGATGTCAGCTACTTTGCTAAATAACTGAAACTGTTGACCCCGGTTTAAAGGGAGAGTTTGGTGTTTTAGAGATGAATTAGATATCAGCAAGCTAACAAGTAATAAACCTCACTTGTTCTGATTGTAAACATTAAAAAATGCATTGAAACTGTGCAGGTACAAAAAAGGCTTCCAGAACACCATTTATGGTGGCTCAGTGATGCGGCAGTTAGAACTGTCAGCTCACAGTGAGAAGGTTCTTGGTCCGAATGCCAGGCCTGGGGCCCTTTTGTGTAAAGTTATGTCACAACAGTAATGTTCTCCCTGTGCCTGTTCTTCCGTGCCTTATGCGCATTAGGTTAATTGGTAACTCTAATGCCTTACATTACTACAATATTTTTTAAGACTGAATATAATTTTTTTGTGCCTTACTATACTAAGACGTTTTTTGACAGTTTCATGCCTTATAATATGGCGTTTTTATGCCTTACCATACTATGACTTTTTTGACTATTTTATGCCTTACTATACTGTACCGTTTTTTGAAATATTTATTCCTTACTAAGCTATGATGTTTTTTGACATTTTTATGCCTTGCTATACTATGGCACTTTTATGCTCTACTATACTATGACGTTTCTTGACTTTTTTATGCCTTAATGTACACTATGAGGTTTTTTTATACTTGTATGCCTTACTACATAGTATGGCTTTTTTATGCCTTACTATACTATTGCGTTTTTTTTAACATATTCATAACTTACTATATTATGGCGTTTTTATGCTTTATTATACTATGACTTTTTTTGACATTTTTATGCCTCACTATTCTACGAAAGAGTCATAAGGCATAAAAATTTCAAAAAACTGCATAGTATGTTAAGACACAAACATGTCAAAAAACGTCATAGTATAGTAAGACATAGAAATGTCAAAAAAAACGTCATAGTATAGTACAGCATAAAAATTTCAAAAAAACGACATAGTATAGTACAGCATAAAAATTTCAAAAAACGTCATAGTATAGTAAGGGATAAAAACACCATAGTATTGTAAGGCATGAAATTATTAAAAACCGTCATAGTATAGTAAGGCATAAAAATGTGATAGTATAGTAAGGCATGTAATTGTCAAGAAACGTCATAGTATAGTAAGGCATAAAAACGTCAAAAAACGTCATAGTATAGTAAGGCATAAAAATTTCAAAAAACGTCATAGTATAGTAAGGGATAAAAAACGTCATAGTATAATAAGGCATAAAAACGTCATAGTAATATTTAAAAAAAGGCGGCATAAAAAATGTCAAAAAAGCAAAAGCGCATAGGGTGATAGTAGCCATAAAATCGTCAAAAAAAAAACGACATAGTATAGTATAAGGCATAAAACGCCTAGTATATGAGACATAGAAAGGTAAAAAAATGCCATGGTATATTAGGCATAAAAAGGTCATAGTAATACGTAAGGTAAAAAGAAATTTTTTAATAAAATTCAAAAACGTAAATACTATATTAAAGGCATAAAAAAGTCAAAAAAACGTTCATACGTAATAGTAAGGGATAAAAAACGCCATAGTATTACACAGGCATGAAATTATTAAAAAAACGTCGCAAAATGTATACGTAAGGCATAAAAATTGTCAAACAAAAGTCACAGTATAGTAGGCATAAAAATGTCAAAAGAAAACGACATAGTGTATGGTATAAGGCTTTTAAAAAAAAAAACACCATACTATATAGTAAGGCATAAAAATGGTAAAAACGTCATAGTTAAAGGGCATGAAAATTTGAAAAAACAACGACATAGTATAGTGGGAGAGGCATAAACAAATTTTTTGGGCATTATGTCAGACATAGTAGTAGGAATAGGTCGTCATAGTATAATAAGGCATTGAAATTTTAAAAACGTCATAAAGTAATAGTAAGGCATAAAAATATGTAAAACGACATAGGTATAGGTATAGAGCCAATAAAATGTAAAAAAAAAAATCGTCCATAGTATAGGTAAGGCATAAAAATTTGATAAACGAACATTAGTATAGTAAGGCATAAAAACACCATATATAAATGAGGCCATAAAAATGTCAAAGAACGTCACAGTAATATTTAATGGCATAAATGCCGATATGTATAAATAAGGCATAAAATATGTCAAAAACCGTCATAAGTTAGTAAGGCAAAAAATGTCAAAAAACGACATAGTATAGTAAGGGCAATAAAAACGCCATAGTTATAGTGAGACATAGAAAAGGTAAAAAATGCCATGGTATATTAAGGATAAAAACGTCATAGTATGTAAGGTATAAAATTTCAAAAAAACGTATAACTATATTTAGGCCGATAAAAAAGTCAAAAAAACGTCATAGTTATAGTAAGGATAAGAAACGCCATAGTGATTACAAGGCATGAATTATTAAAAACGTCACAGTATATTAAGGCATAAAAATGGTCAAAAAGAATAGTATAGTAAGGCTTAAAAAAACCACTACTATAGAAGGCATAAAAATAGTAAAAAACGTTTCATAGTTTTTAAAGGCATAAAAAGTTTCAAAAAACCGAACATAGTACAGTTTAAGGCATAAAAGGTCAAAAAACTCATAGTATATAAAGGCATAAAAACGTCATAGTGATATTGAGGCATAAAAAGTCCAAAAAACGTCATATGTATAAGTAAGGTATATAAAATTTCAAAAAACGTCATAGTATAGTAGGTATGGATAATATTTACATAAAAACTAATACTATATTAAAGGCATAGAAAAAGCCAAAAAACGTCATAGTATAGTAAGGGATAAATGCATATGTATTGTAAGGCATGAAATTATTAGAAAAACCGTCATAGTAATAGTAGATAAATGTCAAAAAACAATAGTATAGTTAAGGCATAAAAATGTCAAAAAACACATAGTATAGTAAGGCAATAAACGATCGTATAGTGAAGACATTAGAAAAGGTTAAAAAATGCCATGGTATATGTTAAGGCATAAATGAGTGAGTATGTAAGGTATAAAATTTTCGAAAAACGTAATACTATATGTAAGGCATAAAAAAGTCCACAAAACGTCATAGTATATGTAAGGGGTAAAACGCCAATAGTATTACAAGGCAATGAAATTATTAAAAACCGTCATTAAGTTTGTAAGGCATAAATTGTCAAAAAAAGTCACAGTATATTAAAGGATAAAAATGTCAAAAAACGAATAGTATAGTATAAGGGCTTAAAAACACCATTACTATAGTAAGCATAAAATGTAAAAAACGTCTGAGTAATAGTGGCAACTAAAAATTTGAAAACGACATTAGTATAGAGTAAAGGCATAAAAACACCATAATTATAAATGATGGCATAAAAAATGTCAATAAAAATCGTCACAGTATATTAAGGCTAAATGCATAGTATAATAAGGCATAAATTGTCAAAAACCGTCATAGTATGTAAGGCATAAAATGTCAAAAACGACATAGTATAGTAGGCATCCAAACGCCAATAGTATAGTGAGACATAGGAAGGTTAAAAAAGAATGGCCATGGTTATTTAATTAGAGGCATAAAAGTCATAGTTAAGTAGGTAATAAATTTCAAAACGTAATACTATATGTAAGGCATAAAAAAGTCAAAAACGTCATTAGTAAATAGGTAACGGGATAAAAACGCCATAGTATTACAAGGCATGAATTATTAAAAAACTCGTATAGTAATAGTAGCGCAAATAATTGTCAAAAAAAGTCAACAGTAATATTAAGGCAATTAAAAAATGTCAAAACGACATAGTATAATAAGGCATAAAACGCCAATATGTATAGTTGAGACATAGAAAGGTAAAAAAAATGCCATGGATATAAGGCATAAAACGTCATAGTAATAGTAAGGTATGACAATTTCAAAAAACGTAATACTATTTAAAGCATAAAAGTCAAAACGTCATAGTTATAGTAAGGGGATTTAAAACGCCATAAGTATTACAAGGCATGAATTATTAAAACCGTCAAGTATTAGTTTAAGGCATAAAATTGTCAAAAAAAAGTTCAAAGTATACTAAGTGCATAAAAATGTCAAAGAAACCGACTAGTATAGTAAGGCTTTTAAAAACACCATATAGTAGTAAGGCATAAA